>NC_133499.1:199590-274037 GCF_025370935.1 Choristoneura fumiferana | reverse complement strand
CTTCTTCATTAAAGTTAATTTAAGTTTTTGATGTTCTTAACTCATTAGGTCTAACCTGTGTTAGAATATTTTTGGAAACCTTTTTGCTTTTGGGGCACAATGTTTCTTTTCTTTTCCTATTTAGTAAGTGTATAAGGTTATGTAAGGTTTTCTTATTTTTAACCCCCGACGCAACAAGAGGGGTGTTATAACTTTGACCGCTATGTGTGTCTGGCTGTCTGTCTGTGGCACTTTAGCTCTCAAACGGGTTTTTTATTTGAAAGCAGGTTTTTTTAGCGATGTTTCATCAAAATCGGTTCAGCCGTTTTTGTGATGAACTTTGAAGTGACAAAGTCGGGGGTTTTTCAACTTTTTATTGGTCAGGTTATTTTACTTTGCCGACTTTTAGCAAATAAATGTATTCTCTCTTAATAAATAAGTGATTGATTGCGTCAGTGGGCGTGACGAGCGGCGGGGGCGCGGGGGGCGCGGGGGGCGTGCAGCAGCTCAAGCTCAAGGAGAAGCTGCACGTGCGGAAACTGGAACTCGTCGACCGACCCGACCACGACGGTGAGAGTGGGACAGGACAGGCCCAACCCAGCCGACCTGTCATACGGACTTACGATGTATCGTGCGAGGGAAAAACAAACTTACAATTAAAATTAAACAAAAGTTTATTAAAAATTAAAACTAGTGATTACGTAATATTTTAAAAAAACCGACCAAGAACGTGTCGGACACGCCCAAGATAGGGCTCCGTAGCCATTACGAAAAACATCAAGATAGATAGATAGATAGATAGATAGATAGATATAATCTTTATTCTTCAAAACAAAGACACGGCAATAACTCAAAAACGGTATATCCGATCATGTTGAAACCAATTTTCGTTGAAAGTATTTAATTATTAAGCGTTACCTTTCCATATTTTTTTTTTCATATTATTTGGACAAACAGTTTATAAGATAGAGGGGGGGCACAATTTTTGCTACTTTGGGAGCGATTATTTCGGGAAATCGTCACTTAATCAAAAAAGTTTTTGAGAAACCTTAATATCTTTTCAAAAGAGCTGTCGAACTATGTGTCACACGTTGATGCGAGTTATAATTTTTTTTATTCAATTTCTGTTACGTGTATGGAGTGCCCCCCCCCCCCTATAAATATTTATTTTTGTAATTTAGCTACAAAACTAAATAGCGGCTTCGACAAGACATCTGTACTCCAAATTTCATTGATATAGTTCGCGTAGTTAAATTCTTTGGAAACTAACCCGTTGAATGTAAGCCCTAACAGCCCTCTCTGGCCACAGAGGCGCGGCACTGCCTGGAGCTGTGCCCACGCGTGGGCGCGCCCGTGGTGCTCGCGTGCGCGTCGTGCCAGGAGAAGCGCAACTGGATGTGCGACCTCGTCATGCTCAACACCAAGCCCATGCTCGACCGCACGCTCGACAGGTGAGCCCACTCTGCCCACTCTTTACCTTTGTACTAACACACTACCCACTCTGCCTACTTCACCAAGTTTTCCCATGCCGCCCACTCTGCCCATTTCATCTACTCCTACTACTACGCGCAGTTAGCCCACTCTTTACTACTTTACACTACGATGACTCCGCCCACTGCTCCATCCGCCACTCTGCCCACTCTTTACCTTTGTCCTAACACACTACCCACTCTGCCTACTTCACCAAATTTTCCCATGCCGCCCACTCTGCCCATTTCATCTACTCCTACTACTACGCACAGTTAGCCCACTCTTAACTACTTTACACTACGGCCACTCGGCCCACTGCTCAATCCGCCCACTCTGCCCACTCTTTACTTTGACTACTACACACTTTACCCACTCTGCCTACTTCACCAAATTTTCCCATTCCGCCCACTCTGCCCATTTCATCTACTCCTACTACTACGCACAGTTAGCCCACTCTAACTACTCCACACTACGGCCACTCCGCCCACTCTAACTATTCAAACACTATGCCCACTCTGCCCTCTCTCACTACTCCACACTCTCAGCCCACTCCGCCCACTGTGACTAACCCACACATTCAGTTATCCAGTGTTACATTATATCTAGCGATGCCCACTCTACCCAGCGCTTAGAAATTTCATTTTGCGCAGAAAACTATACAGATTAAATCAAATCAAATTGTTTATTTAATTTAAAATAGCCGTTCTGACGTACTTTGACCAATCTCACTATCCATACTAATCCATACTAATATTATAAATGCGAAAGTGTGTGTGTTTGTGTGTTTGTCCGTCTTTCACGCCGTAACGGAGCGACGGATCGACGTGATTTTTGGCATAGAGACAGTTTATGGGTCAGAGAGTGACATAGACTACTTTTTATCTCGGAAAATGCACAGTTGTAAGTCTGTTTGTTTATTTGTTTGTTACTTCATCACGTGCAAGCAGCTGACCCGATTTAGATGAAATTTGGTATACAGATAGTTTGAGTCCCGGGGCAAATAGCATAGTTCCCGCGGGATAGTGAAAATCGAATTCATCGCGGACGTAACGGCTCGTTTTTACATAACTGGTACATTTTTGACGTAAAATACTTGAAATAGGGCAACAATTTTGTATGGCAATATTCAGTTCCCCTTTCCATCCTTTTTCTAATTCTAGCCTACAAATAATAAATATCAGAATTATTTACCTACACGTCAAAACCTCTTCCACAAAATTAAAACTTATAATGTCACTGCCTACTCCATAAAACCAAGAAGACAGCTGTCAGAAATAAAAAGAAAAACCGCCACTGTCACATCTTGTCAACTGACATAGAAGATGGCTTAAGCAAAAACTTTAACTAAACAACGTAAAAAATGTAAAAACCAACTATGCAGCAAGCGTCGGACCACGCCAGTCGCTAGCCGGGCCGCTGGCCGAGCGAGACAGGGCAACATGCCAAAAAAGAATCCTTGCTTCAAATCAAAATGTCCTTGCAAAAGCGTGTGCACGGGTTACACCCGAGACGTCCGAACGGGGCCGGACTGTTGCCCGCAACCCAAACAGTGCAAGCAAAAGAGCAAGAAAATGCAGGCCAACTGCGGAAGTCAGGACTGTCCAGCCAACAAATCCTTCCAGTGTAACATACAGGGTTGCCCTGCCAACTCCTGCGAAGTACAAGTGCCGTGTTGCCGACCTATAGTATGTGTGAAGCCAGTATGCAGCCCCCCACCTGTCTGCAAACCACCCCCTTGCAAGCCGACACCTTGCAAGCCGATACCTTGCAAACCACCCCCGTGCAAACCACCCCCTTGTAAACCAGCCAAGTGCACCCCAGTACCCAGCTGCGAGGTTATTTGCATACCAGCACCGAAGTGCAAGAAAGAAAAACCCAAAAAGTGCTCTCCGGCTCCGAGCTGCGAGGTTATTTGTAAACCACCACCAAAGTGCAAGAAAGAGAAAACGCCAAAATGCACGCCGCAGCCGAGCTATGAACTAATATGCACCAAGATCCCCAAATGCAAGCCTACACCTTCCTGCACTCCTAAACCGAGTTACGAGCTGATATGCACCAAAGCGCCTAAATGCAAAAAGCCGCCCAAGTGCTCCCCGAAGCCTAGCTATGAGTTGATATGCACAAAAGTGCCTAAATGCAAGCCCACGCCGCCCTGCAGCCCGAAACCAAGCTACGAGCTCATATGCACCAAAGCAAAAGTCGTTAAATGCAAGAAGACTCCTCAATGCACCCCGAAACCTAGTTACGAACTCATATGCAACAAAATACCTAAATGCAAGAAGACTCCGCAATGCACCCCGAAGCCAAGCTACGAATTGATCTGCACAAAAGTACCCAAGTGCCAGAAACCTCCTCCATGCAGTCCTAAACCGAGTTACGAGTTAATATGCACACCAGCATCCAAATGCAGTAAGAAAATATGCAGGCCGGTGCCCACTTGCCCTAAAGCGACACCCTCCCCTAGCTTCTGCAAGCCGGCTAAACCACCCAAATGTCCAAAACCACCAAAGTGCAAACCGCCCAAACCGCCCAAGTGCCCGAAACCTCCTAAACCCCCCAAGTGTCCGAAACCACCGAAGTGCAAGCCACCTAAACCAGTTAAGTGCACACCGACGCCCAGCTGTTGTACAACGCCGAAACCTTCAAAATGCAGGCCAGCACCCAAGTACTTCTGCTCGCCGCAACCTCCATGCAGCCCTAAACCTTCCAAGTCCAGCTGCAAAATCCGCAAGTTAAACTGCAAAATGCCAAGCCCCAAGATATCTTGTTGTGGCTCTTGCGGCTCCGAGCCAATGCCGTTTAGCACCGTCGAAGAGATGTGCTGCACAGTGGACCATCTAGCCAAGCAAATCAACGAGCTCATGTGTAATATGAGAGAAGCGTCTGTGTCTAGAACCTCTAGCTGTCTTTCTCGCAAGAGAAGTTCTTGCACGCAACCAGGGCCCAAGTCGAACTGCCCCAAGCCTTGTTACTGCCCGTCCAATCCTGGGCGGAGGCAGCGCGTCAACTGGTCCCCTAAGTGTCGGTAGGGCGTTTAACTGGCGCACTCAGAGTCGCGTTAACTTGTGTGCACGTGCATTGAACGATTGTAAATGTTTTTTTATACGTTTTTTGTTGTTGCTGACGAATGTTTGATATATGTTTGTTACCAAGGGCGTAGAAATGTGTTCAGGTATTTTTGGTTAAATTTTTACTCGGAAGTATGAGAGCTTGACTGTACAGTTTGAACATCGACCGACGTCAGACATTCGTCAAGAACAACAGTGGCACATGTTTTTATCATATGTTGGCTCACAAGTTTAAGAACTAGAATGTACAGTCAGAAGCAGAAGTGGATGAGCGATTGCGGCGCTCAAAATGATCTACTCACGACAACTTACTGAAGTTGATTTAGATAGCAGGTTAAATACGAACTTTCCGACAAATGAGGAAAAACATTGTCCACTGAATTTGTATGAAAGTTTTCAGTATCACAAAGGAAGTTTTTCCAGTCAGTCTACTATGGTCTCCGCTCATATGCCGCAGCTTTAGTTGGACACTGTCACAACTTAAAAAAAAACAGGAGAGCCGTTGAAAAAACTGTTATTTTGAGTTAGTATTATTTCGTTTAAAAAGCACCTGGTCTAAGTAGCAACTGGCCTAAAAATTAAACTTTTTGACTGAATGTCGACGGAGCTCCTATTCCGCGTGGGTGAGTCTTGACGCAACTCCAACCTAACCTATGTTTTTTGATTATGACCAGTTGCTTCTTAGATAGAGCACTTGTTTCTCAGACCACTTGCTTCTTAGACAACTTGCTACTTAGAACAGTTGCTTCTTAGACAACTTGCTACTTAGAACAGTTGCTTCTTAGACCACTTGATTACTTAGACCAGCTGCTTTTTAGACGAAGTGATCTATACCTTTTTAAGGGCTCTCCTAGTTTTTTTTTTAATGATACTATCCAACTAAAGCAGCCATGCATTTTCAATATTTTTTTCTACACGCACCGCTATAGCATAAGTTAATGTACAATTCTGAGTGTGTCAGTTATTTGGATTTAATATAGCGCCTTAGTTCTGTACCCACGTGCCTGTGTTGCGACATTAAGGTGTTTTGGATAAATGTAATGCTTTATTAAACGAATTTTAACTGCAATTTGTTTATTTTTAACAGGCTTTCATAACTAATAACCTAACCAACAAAAAGTTGGAAAACCCCCGACTTTGTCACTTCAAATTCGATTTCTAATGAAAAATTTGCACTTAAAGTTGAATATTTCGCAAACAAATCACTGAATCGAAAAATCATCTTAGCAAACCCCTAATGGTTTTAAAGACCTATACAACGATACACCAAATTATAGGGTTGGATGAGAAAAAAAATAACTCGCACTTTACGTCTATGGGAGGTATACATTTTTTTTTTATTGTTCAGTCAAGGGCAAAGATATCGACACGGCCAAAGTTGCAATAATATGTATACAAGCCTTAATGTTAAGTGCATAAAGTCGTGTATACATATTTTTGTAACTTTGGCCGTGTCGATATCTTTGCCCTTGACTGTACCATTTTGTCGGCATAGTTTACATATATATCCGTGCAAAATTACAGCTTTCTAGCATTGATAGTCCCTGAGCAAAGCCGCGGACACACAGACAGACAGACATGGCAAAACTTTAAGGGTTCCATTTTGCCATTTTAAAAATTAAGAGGTCACCAATTCGGTTGTTTGTTCTTTTTTTTTTAAATCCTCCATTTATGATTCTTTAATTCCATGATTTCATCAGTTTATTTTTTAGCGTTTCTATTGGTTATTTAAAATTATACATTCCTCGCATCACATCCTAGCACATGTTTGATTGGAACGCGGCCTTATAGTATTAGTAAGGAGTGTAACGTGCCCTCTCGTTCCAGCATACTGCTGGACCTGGAGAAGCGTCACCCGCTGAAGCTGCCGCCGCCCTCGCTGTACCGGTTCGCCGTGCCGGACTCCCCCGACAACATCCGTCTGGAGGAGCGCCAGGGCAGCGCGCCCGCGCCGCTCATCAAGGTACTGCCGCCACCCGCCACCCGCCACTACTACTAGTTCACTGGGGTCGCTGTCACTCTAACAAGTAGCAAGTGCTCTAAGAAGCAACTGGTTAAGTAGCAAGTGGTTTAAGAAACAACTAATCTAAGTAGCAAGTGGTTTAATATGCAACTGGTCTAAGTAGCATGTGTTGTAAGAAGCAACTGGTCTAACTAGCATATGGGCTAAAAAGCAACTGGTCTAAGTAGCAAGTGGTTTAAGAAGTAACTGGTCTAAGTAGCAAATGGGCTAAAAAGCAACTGGTTTAAGTAGCAAGTGGTGTAAGAAGCAACTAGTCTGAGTAGCAAGTGGTCTAAGAAACAACTGGTCTAAGTAGCAAGTGGTTTAAGAACTAACTGGTCTAAGTAGCAAGTGGTTTGAGAAACAACTGATCCAAGTAGCAAGTGGTTTAAGAATTAACTGGTCTAAGTAGCTAGTGGTTTAAAAAAGCAGCTGGCCTAAAAAGCAATTTGTTTTATTTAGCATATATATAGCCTTAAAAGCGACCGGCGTGAAGTAGCAAATGGTTTAAGAAGCAACTGGTCTAACTAGCATAAAATATGGTTTAAAAAGCGACCGGTGTAAGTAGCAAGTGATCTAAGAAGCAACTGGTCTAAGTAGCAAGTGGTTTAAGTAGTAACTGATCTAAGTAGTAAGTGGTGTATGAAGCAACTGGTCTAAGTAGCAAGTGGTCTAATACCACTGTCTTACACGACAACTATGTAAAGCATGCTGTAAAAAACGTGCCAACTTTCGATTAAGATGATTTGCTTATAGAAGTTACGGAAATGTCAAAGCGTGATATTTTCGTAACGGCTACGCAGCTATCCTGGGCGTGTCCGACACGCTCTTGGCCGGTTCACTAATTATATTGTATTGATATCCCTTAGGGCGCCACTTTGCTGAAGCTGGTGGAGCGTCTCACGTACCACATATACGCCGACCTGAACCTCGTGCGGACGTTCCTGACCACTTACCGGTCGTTCTGCTCGCCCTCGGAACTGTTGGAGCTGCTGATAGAGCGCTTCAACATACCGGAGCCGGGCGACGTGTATGACACGCAGCGGCCGGGTGACTATATTTTTTTCACACCTCTCCTTCAGAAAAGTAACTTTTCCTCCCTGTCGAGAGGGAGCAAAGTGCAACTTTTCTGTTCAAGGCTTTTCTAAGTGTTTTATTGCAAATGCCATTTTTTGAAGTTGATAATTGTAAAGCCACGCCATTTTCTATGCTGGTTGTTCTTTAATAATATTTAGATTTTTCTTTTTCAAGTTTCTTAATGCTCGGTGTGAAAAGTTGTATGAGCCACTCGGGAGCAAAATTATTTTCATCTTGGGCGTTAACACTTGAATCCCTCATTACGCTCAGGATTCTACTTTAGAATCCTCGCTACGCTCAGGATTCTATTGTACAATCCTTCGCTGGATTCTGGATTCAATGTACACCCTCGCCGTAAATACACCATTTTGCTCCCTTGTGACACAAATAACTATTTCACACCTCTCCTTCAGAAAAGTAACTTTTCCTCCCTGACGAGAGGGAGCAAAGTGCAACTTTTCTGTTCAAGGCTTTTCTAAGTGTTTTATTGCAAATGCCATTTTTTGAAGTTGATAATTGTAAAGCCACGCCATTTTCTATGCTGGTTGATTTTTAATTATATTTAAAAAAAAAAATCAAGTTTCTTAATGCTCGGTGTGAAAAGTTGTATGAGCCACTCGGGAGCAAAATTATTTTCATCTTGGGCGCTAACACTTGAACCCCTCATTACGCTCACAGGATTCTACAATGTAGTAAATACACCATTTTGCTCCCTTGTGACACAAATAACTATAAATCCCGACGCAAAAAGAGGGGTGTTATAAGTTTGGCAGCTATGCGTGTCTGTGTGCCACAGCACCGTAGCTCTTAAACGGGTGGACCGATTTGAATGCGGTTGTTTTTATTTGAAAGCAGGTCTTCTAGCGATAGTTTGTAGACGTGTTTTATCAAAATCGATTCAGCCGACGAGATATTGAACTTTGAAGTGACAATGTCGCGGGTTTTCCAACTTTTTGTTGGTTAGGTTATGTTCTCTAACTTAATGCCGAAAGTCTAGGAGACCTGAGCCAAGCTTTAGGACGTCTATACGCTGGGATGATGATGACATTCTTCTCAAATGTTTTTTTTTTCAACAGTTTCAGTGTCCATTTCCACCAGAGATGTGCGTGGAATGTGTTTTTCACGAACCAATAGAAACGCTTCATTTAACCCATTCAGTGCCGTTGACGCCCATCGGCGTCTTGCTGGACCCTCATGTGATGCCGCTGACGCCGATGGGCGTATGTTCTACAGAAGCGTCGGCATCGCGGCACAGAATTTGCAGGTGGTAGGACCTTGTGCAAGGCCCGCCCGGATTGCTACAACCATCTTGCTTGCTAATCCTGCCGTGAAGCAGCAGTGCTTGCACTGTTGTGTTTCGGCGTGGAGAGCAAGACAGCCGGTGAAATTACTAGCACTTGAGTTAACTCGCTTCGCTCCCGAACTGAAGCGTTTCTATTGGTTCATGAAATAGTACATTGTGTCTTAAGGGCGGTAAATAAGGAATTACGAACGAGTCTATTAGAAGCCCGAAGTCGAAAGCTGAGGGCTTTAATGAGTCGATGTTCGTAATTCTAGTACCGCCCGTGCGACATACAATGTTTTTCATCACATTTGCGAGTAAAATTGTATATTTGTAAAAGAAAAACCAATATTCTTTAAAAATTGCCGATACCGCTGGCTGCGCTCTTGGCAGCACCTCTGCAGCACACCATGCAGTAACAAACTCATTGACCGACCTTGGACTTCATGACATGAAAATCAGTACACGCAATGACTCATTTACCGACCACGGGTTTCATGACAAGCACATTAAGGTCGAGGGTTTTATTTGGGGGGTTGCAACCAAGGTAGCCTGCATGTTACGACACTGTTTACGAGCAAGTGAGATGAAAAATGATTTATGACTCAGTTCACACGTTTGTAATGGCCGTAGTATATATCTTTCTTTACTGTGTCCCACGTGTGTCCAAGTATCTAATTCTTGATACTTGTGTTGTTTGCGCAAGCAGCCGTAAGGATCAAAACGCCGAAGAAGGACATAAGCCCGAGCGCGTGCTCGCTCGACAATATCATGGGTAAAGATGTGATTTTGATCAATGCCGGCGACGCACATAGGCGTCTTCGTGATTATCGTCCGACGCACATGTGCGTTTGCGGCGCCTGGCGATTTTTTTTAGTTTGACTACCTTTTGACTGACTTCATCAATCAATCCCTTTTCAAAACATAATTTTATGTAGCATTTAGTTACATGTCATATTTTTTTTTGCCAAAAGAAAATTTATATTTTTAAGTAGAATGACCTGCGTACGATAGACGTCAAATACACATAAATAAATTAATTGTATGAAATTGTCAGAAGGCATACAATGACAAGTTACTAAAACGTAAAGGTATCTCTCCACCCATTACACCGTATCATGGCACCTTTAAGCGTTGGGTCCTAAAGGCTTTACTTGCACTCAAAACGTCCCACTGACCAAGTATGCTAAATGACTTGTTTATCTAATGCCATGATTACAAAATTGTCTAAGTGTCAGGAAGACTTAGCAAAATGTCTATCGTGAAATGTACAAGTAGCCAGAATGACTCAATTGTGTATGGTCTTGATTGTATTAACGCATTCACTGCCACCTGATTTCCACAGGAACTACTGACGCACATGTGCGTTCAAAATGTTTGAATAATTTTGACAGCGGCACTGGGCGAAGTTCCGAAAACGCATATGTGCGTCGGTGGCAGTTAATGCGTTAAATAGATTTACAAGACCAGACCATTTATCTACTAAAACATTAAGTCGTTTTACAGCTAAGTCATTCCGTCTACTATGGCCTATCGCTTTACAGACATGACATTTTGCTACCCGGACAATAATACAGCTAAGGCTGCTCGCCAAAGCTAAATTCAATTTAAGTAGCGCCTTCAGGACCCAACCAAGCCACCTTTAACACATTGCCACCTGACTTCCTCAGGTGCCACCGACGCAAATGTGCGTTCAAAATGTTTGAATATTTTTGTCAGCGGCACTGGGCGAAGTTCCGAAAACGCATATGTGCGTCGGTGGCAGTGAATGCGTTTAAGATAACCTTGACCTTGACTGTACAAACGCGACGGATTTCCCTCGCTCTTTAGGACGAGGACTATCGAAGCAATATGCGGGTCTTAAACCATATTTGTGGTCAACAGAGAGCATAGAGAGCGTGGCGAGCGACGCGGAGAAACTCAGCAAGAACACGGCTCGCGAGGACTGGAAGCGGTACCGGAAGGAGTTCCAGCAGCCCGTCAAGTTCAGGTAGGGACCTCATCAGCCAAAATATAGGCAGTGCCAGTGGCGTGCCTAGGGTATCAGACTATGGCAAGCCGAGAGATATGTTTTAGTATTTTTTTATAATTTAATGTACCTACATCCATCTTGTTGCCGTAAACTTCAATCTTCAGTTTGGACAAGCTTACCAAAGCGCACTGAAGGCATGCTATTTACACTTGGAGTCCACACAAGGGGCAATTTGGTCCGTTTCCGAACTCATTCTCTCCCACAGGCACTGCACTTTACACCGCACTAGAACCAGAATACCTAAGTACTGATTTATTTTTTGAAATGATTGCATCAAATCACAACGCTACGCTACGGCCCACGGTTCGAAATAAACAATCATGAAGTTAGTTAGAAGTTATTCATCTCGCCCGCGCACTCGCGTCGCGTTTTAAACCAAACGCAAAAAACTTCACACCGTAAGCCAGATTCAAAATTGCTACATATGCAGCTATACATAAGATATTTGCAAAACTAACGTTTTCCTAAGTATGAATAGAGCGTTTGGAAGCCCCGTAAAAGCCCACGAGAGCGAGCGAGATGTCATGCTATTTACAATGTACGCCACTATAGCCGCGTAGACTCGCCGCGCCGCCGCCGGTCGCAATCAGCGCCACTAGCCGTGCCGCGGATTACTTATGCAATTCTTAGTATTTTACGTAAAATAAAGCGCGCTAAATTATTCCTTTTTTTTCTCGTTTAGACCACAAAGTAGATAATATACAGAGACACCACCTAGTACAAGCAAATGGTATCACCCTAATACTGGCTATTCAACTGGCTATTTTTCTTTCCTTCGATTTTCCAATAGATGGCACCAGTGAGAACACAAATAACACGATACGTATTGCCATCTAGTGAGACACTAAGGATACGGTACACTGACAACGACCAACAAGCTTACCAACTGAGCCTAGACGACTAGAGATACGCATGATGTCTCTGTCTTATTTACATCGTTAGAAGAGAATGGCATGTTTCTCTCAAATAGTTTCGACGAATGTGTGCAAGCGCGGGGCAAGCCCAGCAAGCGCATTCCGGTTATTCGCCATCTAGCGTCACGATTGCAAAACACTACGAAAGCCTCATAGCTGAAATGTAGCCACATGTAGCCTTTACTTTAGTATTCTCAATTATGTGTTTCTTATCTTCAAATTAAAGAGTCGAATTAAGGTAGATGTGAAATTGTGTTTATAAAATATGCTAGTCTTTATTTTAATCTCAATATTTCTACTTAATTCGGCTTCTTCACATTTTATAATTTACAAATGTTAATGGTAGTGCCATCTATTGCTGTTTTATAGTATTAAATATAGCTTGTAGGGGTTGGTAGGCCATGTTTGGACGTTGTTCGGTTTATAAGGCAAGCCCGGCTTTTGGGCTTCTATGTAAGGATCGCCACTGAGTGCCACGAGAGTTGAAATGATTGACATACACAGCTGGGCCATTCTCTTTAAAGTTGTACCCAAACTTTTTGTCTGGGATTATGAAATTTTTATGGTATATCTACTCGGAATCAGGAGTACTATCGATTTTAACATACAAGTGTACATGGGAAAGGTAACAGAATGGAATACAAAATTTTTAGTTTTACTTAATTAGTGTGTATTGTATCGTATACGTAGACGACATTATCGTAAGTCGAGTATACCTCATATTTGTCCAGTTCTGAACTTGATTCTCCACCACCAGGGTGATAAACGTCCTCCGCCACTGGGTCGACCAGCACTTCTATGACTTCGAGCGCGAGCCTTTACTGCTGGCGCGGCTGAAGAGCTTCCTGGAGTCAGTGGACGGACGGCCCATGAGGAAATGGGTGCAGAGCGTGCTCAAGACTGTGCAGCGGAAGGTGAGGACTGTGACCAGAGGGTTCAAATTCAAATATTTATTGAGAGGTTTTGAGTTTGTGTTTGCCAGGGTCCAGCATACGATATTTCAATCGTACAAACTAAATACATAGAGTTGATTTACGACTAAAATAAAATTTACTACAAATAACCTAACCATAAAAATGTCATTTTTAATACAAGCTTTTTTTGCTGACTGTACTTTTTGTTGACTGTACTTGCATTGTCACCCAATCTATATTTGCATAGGTACCAAATTTCAAGTCGATGCTATACCGGCTGGAACACCAGAATGTCACTACCAGATTATTGTATTGTCACGCGATTTACATAAGTATACAAGTCAAGGAAGTTGGTCAAATTTAACTTGCAAGATTTAATTATAGGCACTTGTCCCACCGCCGACGATGAGCGAGAAGCGAGTAGAGCGAGTAACTAGAAACGAGTGGGTGAGCAGCGAGAAGAGAGTGTAGTTTTGTCGCTGGCTGTAAGCGATTGTTCGAGTGAGACGGGCGATTACTCGCTCCACTCGACTCGCTCGTTGAGCGAGTATCTATAGCTCAGCGAGGTTTATAGCTCTTGTCGCTGCGACAAAAGATGTAAGAGCGAGTTCTCGCCGACAGTGTGAACAGCCAGCGATCAACTATTAATATATGTGTCTCTGTTACTCACACAGGATATTATATCTTTTGTTCGCTTCTTGAACGAGAAAATAGTCGATAGTTGGCTACGAAATGACTACGATTTTCGTTTCCTCGCTGGCGGTGAGACAACTGCCTTAGACAGACAGACAACGGGACAGGTGAAACTAAATAAAATCTTGTAATAAGGTTAGGACAATGTCGAGAAGTTATAGCTCATGTTTACCGGCATTGAGGCATACGCCCCACTGCTGGGCTCTCAGAATGCGAGGGCTTGCGCTGTAGTTCCCACGCGGGTCCAATGCGGATCGGGAACTTCACACACTCCATTGCTGACAGCGAATGGCTGAAGAAGCAAAGTGTGGGGGAGCGGGAAACCGAGAATGAAAAAAAAATACAACCGAATTGATAACCTCCTTTTTTGAAGTCGGTTAAAAACAGTTTGCAACTCCGTTTTGCATTATTTTCTCGCTCCGCTCCACCATCTAGCTCCGCGTCTCGCAACTCTGCTCCGCATTGCCCCCTCTGTCTAGCCAAGCCAAGCTAGTCATGTGTAGAGCGGTGTTAATTAAACTTGTCGTTTTTATGGGCAGAGCCAAGCGGAGTCTGAGGGCGCGGGCGTGTCGCACGTGTTCTCGCGTCCGCCGCCGCGCGTCATCAGCCACGTGGCCGACCCCGACCGACACTACTGGCACCCGCTGGCGCTCCACCCCTTGGAGCTGGCGCGCCAGCTCACCCTGAGGGAGTTCCAGCTCTACAGACAGGTGAGAGCGCTTGATGTTCCACGAAACACTTTTTGAATGTCCCCCAAGTGACGCCTAAATGTCCCCCTGACTACCTCTTAGTGTCCCCTACATGACCCCCTGACGGCCTCCACGTGACCCTTACATGACAACCTGATGTACACCAAGTGACTTCTACACGACCCCCGGACGTCCACCAAGTGATCCCTAAATGGCCCTTTGACGGCCTCCAAGTGACCACTAAAATGTTCCCCTGACAGCCTCCGAGTGACTTCAAAATGTCCCCCTGATATCTTCCAAGTGCCCCCTAAATTTCTCCTGACGTCCTCGGAGTGCTCCCTTAAAGTCCCTCAATTATCCTCTAATGTTCGCAATTTGACCTTGAAAGTCTCCAAACTGATCAACCTCATCAGTCACATAGACAACCACAACAGATACCAACCGCTACAGTCTCAAGTTACAGTCGCAAGGCAAATGACACTGAATTAGGGAGTCCCAGCTGTGTTGTTCCCAAAATGTACCCCTAACGACCCCTGAGCTACCACTAAATCTCCCCTGGTGACCCCTATGTCTCCTTAATATTGCCATAATTCTCCTGAACGTTCTAAACGTATTCTCACCAGAAGATTCCTCTTACTATTACCGAATGACTGCTTGAAGGTTTCAAAAAACACCCCACGTACGATGGCAGGTTTAGGTTGTCCCCCAGATGACCCAAAAGGATCCCCTAATGTTTGCTTCGAGCTGTCACTAAACTAACGATTGTTACAGGTGAAACCATCTGAGCTGGTGGGAGCGGTGTGGACCAAGAAAGACAAGGAGAAGACTAGTCCAAACCTGCTTAAAATCATCAAGCATACAACCAATGTAAGTTATAGAGTGATAAAAAGAAACTGTAAGTAGGCTGGAGGGGGGTCTTTTTCGTGTAAGCCTAGCCTTGTTTGATATTTCAAGACCGTCGTTGTCGAGAAGAATACGCCGCAAGAGACTTGGCAGAAAGTTAGTTTGAACATACATACTGTAACAGAGGCACATAGAATGTTTGAAATGCAACGGCTTCGAAATACGGCCGGTAAATACAAGTCACAGATCATATTTTCTGCAGCCGGCCGGAATTTTACGAGCATGCAATCTTCCCGTCCCTCAGCAGGGACTTTCATGGTCTACCACCTTACATGTACACCTTACAGCTGCAGAGAAAGGCGACCCCCCTACGATAGTATGTACCGCGGTGGGATCACGTTTCTCTGCAGCTGACTTTACATTTGTCTTGACTCCAACAGTTCACACGGTGGATGGAGAAATGGATCGTGGAGACGTCGAACCTCGAGGAGCGGGTCGGCGTGATGTGCCGCTTCCTGGAGCTCGGCGTGGCGCTGCGGGAGCTGAACAACTTCAACGGCGTGCTGTGCGTGGCCGCCGCCGCCGGCTCCGCCTCCGTCTACCGGCTGAAGGCCACCATGCAGGTACGGGGGCACCGGGGGACGAGTGCAGCAACCCTCAATGCATGCCCCAGGGGGGCACGGCTGCTCGGAAGCCCCTTGTTGACCCACCGGAAGGCCCCCTGATGACCCTCCATGAGGCATTCACACGACCCCTCTTTGTACGCGCCTCCAAAAACGAGCTTAAGGCCTACGCTAGTTTATGATAGCTACATAAGGTCGCAGATGAGCGAAGCAATTGTTTCAGTTTAATGAAGAAAACGATATAACTTGGGAATTTCCATGGGAATTTAGCAAAATACCGGAATAACAATTCCACTGCTGGATCCATGGTCTACGCGTGCGAAGTCGCAGGTAAACACTAGTTGACTACAACTTGTATGTGCACAGATGATCCCGCCCCGACTGTTGAGATATTTGGAGGAGTTCCGCGAACTGAACTCGGACCACTTCCGGCGCTACCAGGAGCGCCTGCGGAGCATCAACCCCCCCTGCGTGCCCTTCTTCGGGATGTACCTCACCAACATACTGCACATAGAAGAGGGCAACAGAGGTAATTCAGTGACCTTCTTTCTACCGTAGCTCAGTCGCTTTTACTTCCTCCTGAAAACTCTACAAGGCCCCCAAACGACCCTTATTAGGAACGCTCGGTCACTACTAAAGCCCCTAGTTGACCCACTGAAAGGCCCCCTGATGACCCTCTGTGGGGCCTTCTGACAACCCGTTTGCAATATTGAAACACCTCTGAAGCTCTTTTTTACCCTCTTCAAAGCACGTAATGATTTCGTAAGGCCATAGGCGGTAAACGACCAGGCGGATGGGTTAGGTTAGTTGCGAATTTTTAAGCGCTAAAGATTGTTATTTGTTGCAGACTTCCTCCCCGACTCGGACAACAAGCTGATCAACTTCTCGAAGCGGCGGAAAGTGGCCGAGATCACCGGCGAGATACAGCAGTACCAGAACCAGCCGTACTGCCTCACCGTGGAGCCGCGCACCAGGGTGAGTGGCGCTGGACGGGAGGACTGTACCACTATAAACTATGGACAGTTAGCAGAAAAGTATGCCCAACAGTGGCCGGCCTACGGCACATATGAAAATAAAAGTAAAATTATTGTTTATTAAAATGAAATCACGAAAAATTATTACAAGCTTTTTAGTTTAAATTGAAAATACAAACTGAAATATAGATGCACAGAAAAAACAGAAAAATAAGACCATCACTGGGAATCGAACCCAGGTCCTCGGTAATCCGTACCGCGTGCTATACCGCTACACCACTGATGGTCAACGGTACCGACACGAATTTCCCTATGCACCTCATATCTCAGCTTGTGTTTCTTACTTAGTCACTTAAGCAGCGACGCTAGCGACATCTATGCCGTAAGCCCTCAAACTTTTTCGGCATTCCTTTGGAACTAACCGCTCACCCGGACAAGAGATATCGTTTCTAAGCAATCAAATTAAGATTGGTTTTTTGGAATTTTTTTGTTTTTTTTTCTTTTTCTATATTTCAGTTTGTATTTTCAATTTCGGTTTTACGGGATGACCGTAAAAGTAAAAATTTGGAATTGAAATAAAAAATACAAAAAGATTCCAAAAAACCAATCTTTTTAGTTTAGTTTCATCTGTCCCGTTGTAATAATGTAAATCGCGTGACAATACAATAATCTAGTAGTAACGTCCTGGTAGTCCGGCCAGGATCGTCTCCGCAGGACGGAACTCTTCAACGGTTAATGGCATCGACTTGAAATTTGGTATGCAAATGTAGTTTGGGTGACAATGCAAGTACAGTCAACAAAAAGTAAAAAAAGCTTATGTTACAAATGAAATTTTTACCAAAAACTTTTTATTTTATAAATGTGCTTTGCAGGCGTTTCTCGAGGAACTGGATCCCTTTCCGAACATGGACGAGAACGAGATAACAAACTACCTGTACGCCAAGAGTCTGGAGATAGAGCCGCGGCCTCCGGTCAAGCAGATGCCCAAATTCGTGAGTAGCTTTGTTAAAAAAAAAAAAAAAAACGGGACGACACACCAATTGGCCTAGTCCCAAAGTAAGCTTATCAAAGCTTGTGTTATGGGTACTAAGCAACGGATAAATATAATTATATAGATATAGATACATACTTAAATACATATTAAACACCCAAGACCCGAGAACAAACATTCGTATTTTTCATACAAATATCTGCCCCGACACGGGAATCGAACCCGGGACCTCAAGCTTCGTAGTCAGGTTCTCTAACCACTAGGCCATCTGGTCGTCAAACCTTGGTTGGTGTTAAACCTTCGAATGTTGACTGTTACCAAGGCCGTGGTTAACCCTCTTGCTTGTTCTGAGAGGAGGCCTGTGCCCAGCAGTGGGACATATATAGGCTGGGATGATGATGATGAAGGCCGTGGTTTGTTTGTTCCTCGGTGCAGCAATGTCTAGAGAATAATCATGAAGGAAATACCTAAATGAAGCCGACTTCGGTGTATGACGCTCGCCAAAGTCCGTAAAGCCGCAATAATCCGGTCCACCACTTCAAGATAAGACGTGAGTTATCCGGTACAATATCGCTTAATACCCTGATAATGTCATGGGACACTTGACACCAATGAGGGCTATCGCGTATGAATTCGCCGCTAGAGGCGCTAGTGTAGCGTGAGGTCTCCGAAATGTCAAATCTCATAGTTTTTGGGTGAGCTACGCGGGTTTATTTATAATTAGAATAATTTTGTGAATAATTTGCAATATCTGAAACTTATGGCAAATATGCGTTCCGGGGCAATGAATGTCTGTGTTTTGAGACAGTTTTGTCTTTCGGAAACCTTTGTCCTCCCTTTTTTCCGAACAAAACGGAGACTATGCAACACTGTGGCATGCTCGATATTTTTATGGTACGGTTTTAAGGTGTATTAAATATGATTTTAATCTAAACTTTGTTTTCACGCCCGTAATAACAGACTTTGAAAGCCATACTTAAAAACCTCACGCAACAGTGCGCCATCTAGTGAGACAAAAAACGATAGCCCTCATTGACCTAGTCCCAAATGAAGCAAAGCTTGTACTTTGGACACTAGGCAACGGATAAACATACTTATATAGATAAATACGGGTGTGTCATGATCGGTATAACAACATTTGATATATGTAATTTCAAAGGATAGGAGCTTCACAGAACTTTTCGATAAAATAAACCTAACCTAACCTAAAGTACATCAAATCGAATTAATTAATAACAATAGAAATAAGTTTGGTTTTTTTAAGATAAATTGCATTATATCAAATTAAAATTATATCAATTGTCGCATTATATCAATTGTTGTTATATCCTCGAGCGGCACCCGATAAATACATACTTAAATTCATATTAAGCACCGAAAACCCGAGAACAGAAATTCGTATTATTCATACAAATATCTGCCCCGGCCGGGATTCGAACCCGGGACCTCAAGCTTCGTAGTCTGGTTCTGTAACACCCAGTTGGCTGTCCGGTCGTCCGTATAATGTATTGTATTGTGTGGTTCCAGCCGCGCAAGTACCCCGAGCTGTCGCTGAAGCCGGTGAAGGTGTCGCGCCGCGCGCACGCGCACCAGCCGCAGCCGCAGCACGCCGACCACGCCCCCAACAACGACGACACGCTCAGTCAGTTACAAAAATATATATATAAAAAATAAATTACAAAAAATGGAACCTACTTCAAACTAGTGGAAAATTATTTTCAAGGTTTTTGAAGTCGGTTGAAAAATAGTTTATTTAGCAAAATACAGTTTATGTAAATCCGATTTATAGAAAGGGTAAACAAAGACGCCATGTACCCGACCACAGACATTGAATGATGTGCAAACCTAGAACCTATTGTAAAATAATTAATCTGTTCAGTAAATCGATTAATTTATTAATTGATTAGGTCAAAGTATTTTTGTCTATTTTATTATATACAATACTTGATTTAATTCCAAAGACTGTTTATTCAATTATAAAAGCAGTAACTAATTTTAAATTGTAATGTAAACAAATAATAATCGCTTATTCAATAGAATATTAATCGATTTTTAAAATGTCAAATTTTCCACCATCTCTACGCTAGTCTATGCTACTACAGATTATACACGAGTTTCATTCAAGAAATAACGTCAGACTTTGACGTAGATTTTTCAAATGAAAATCAAATATTGAAATCAAGTGAATTTTGGTGAAAAAAGTGATTAGACGTCTAGTTAAAAGACACGAATTATAGATAAATGTGTTATTGATTCGATCCAGTGGGTGCTTATACAAGAATTTAGATGAAATCGGTTTGTTTACACTTTCCATAAATTGGATTTTTTTTTACAGGTGGTAGGACCTTGTGCAAGGTCCGCCCGGATTGCTATTGCTACCACCATCTTGCTTGCTAATCCTGCCGTGAAGCAGCAGTGCTTGCATTGTTGTGTTTCGGCGTGGAGAGTAAGACAGCCGGTGAAATTACTGGCACGTGAGGTATCCCATCTTAGGCCTCTAGGATGGCAACGCGTCTGCAATACCCCTGGTGTTGCAGATGTTTATGGGCGGTGGTGATCTCTTACCATCAGGAGACCCACTTGCTCGTTTGCCTTCCAGTAGTATAAAAATAAATAAATAAATAAATATTGGATTGGCACACGGTTCAATTATCAGACTCCAAACCAGGCTGAGCCTGTCTTGATAACCCGCGAGTGTGGTTTTTTTAACAAACCTTTTTTTTTTCGTTGCTACAGGTGTGTCCCAGCTGTCGCCCACCAGTGGAACTGGGGGGGCGTGGGACGGCGCGTCCGTGTCGTCGCTCTCGCTTTCAGAGCATAGAGGTAACACACATACATACACACCAACAAACAATCAGAGTAACTCGTACGCCAAATAGCGAGTAGCGTAAAAATCATCAATATCTGTTACATCTGTTGGTTGCCTGGAAGAGATCGCTCTTAAGCGATTAGGCCGCCTATTCTTTACCTTGTAATTTTCTTTCTGTGTACCTGTTTTCTGTATCGCTTATTATTTCTGGTGTACAATAAAGAGTCATTATATTGTATTGTATTCTATCTCTTTCTAGATAACCGAACCAAATAAGAAATGTTGAAAATCCCTGACATTATCATTTCAAAGTTCAATAGATGTTCTGAAAAACTACATTGAATACAGTCAATCCGTTTGAGAGCTACGATGCTGCAGACAGATAGACTGACATTAGCGTAAAACTTATGACACCTCTCTTTTTTCAGCCACGCGAAATTAAAGCTTCGATCGCGAAGCGGAGCTCCGTAGAGTTAAATTTTTAGACCACTTGCCACTTAGACCAATTGGTAATTAGCAAATTAGACCAGCTGCTTTTTAGACGACGTTATACTAACCCATAATAATTGCCTATACAGGGTGGAAAGTTGAGACGGGACAGCAATACTGGGTTAAGACACTAACTTTAGTTAAAATGTTCAGTTTTTAGTCGTCTACATATTGTTTAATTTTCTTTAAGCATAAAGGATTTCGTAAAAAACAACATGAGAAAGTTTCACTGCAAATTAGTACCCTACGAACTGTATGGAAAAAGTTTTCTTTGATTTGTGGCTTTTTACTCTAACCTTAGTTGGTCTCAAAGAGTGTTTTAAACCACGACAGAAATGGGACCGATTGGCTTTAAAAAAAGGCGTCTGTCGATTTTCTCGCTGACTGTACATTTTATCAAAAATCTGTGAATGTCGATTGTCATCACTCAAAAAGTTAGCAAAGGTCTCCTAAGAGCATTTTCGCGTAGCAGCAAGGGATCTAGTAGCTGCCCTTGCTGCCCCATCTCAACTTTCCACCCTGTATGGCTGCTGCCAGCGCTAGTACTGGCGGCGCAAATTACCAACTGTCTGGCCAGGAATCGGCCCAATGTAGCCAATGGGTTTGTTCGTCTGTCAGGGTCCCGGCACGAGGAGGGGCGCGGCTCGCTGGTGTCCCCGCGGCTGGAGCGGCCCCCCACCACCGCGTCCAGCCAGCTCAGTCTGCTGGACAAGGGGCTGGCGCTGTTCGACAAGGCCAAGTGAGTCGCTGTTACACCATGTGTCTGGCAGGGTCCCTCACGAGGAGGGGCGCGGCTCGCTGGTGTCCCCGCGGCTGGAGCCGGCCCCCACCACCGCGTCCAGCCAGCTCAGTCTGCTGGACAAGGGGCTGGCGCTGTTCGACAAGGCCAAGTGAGTCGCTGTACACCATGTGTCTGGCAGGGTCCCTCACGAGGAGGGGCGCGGCTCGCTGGTGTCCCCGCGGCTGGAGCGGCCCCCCACCACCGCGTCCAGCCAGCTCAGTCTGCTGGACAAGGGGCTGGCGCTGTTCGACAAGGCCAAGTGAGTCGCTACTTATGTAACTTTTCTCAAAAATGTCCGGAAAAGTTGACATTATTCTTTACATATCAGAAGGTGAAGTGCATAGTTTATGGTCAGCGAAAAATTAAAAACTTAAAAAGATTGCAGGCGCGCTAGCTCGACAATAATGAATTAGCGCGCCTGCAATCAGTCACATTTTTTTTTAAAGTTAAAAATGCCATGGAAATGTTGGCACAAATCATATACAGCCAAGTCTAATTAATGGCCGGTATCAGATATTTTGTTGGAACTCCGGACTTTTTATTGGGTCTGAAATAGCTTGTGGTGTTTTCGGTGGAAAAATACAACCTGCAGTTTTTTTAATGAAAAAAGGCGGGAAAGCATAAGAAAAATATTGGAATAAAATTAAATTCATAATATTTTGAGAAAAAGTTTATTCTATTCAGAATTATTCAACATTTTGAGAAAAGCTTTATATTAGTCTCGGCTGGAATAGCAATTGCTGGCTTCGTATTAGTTAAACGGACTCGCAAGCTCGTCCGTTTAATACTCATACTCAGCCAGCAATTACCTACTTCCAGGCCCCGACAATAATCTACTATTGTACACAGACACATGTTTGGACACCAGAATTTCCACGACCTGCTACCAGCGAGAAATCGGCTATTTTATGATTGGTTTTTTGAAGTCTTGTATATTTTATTTCAACTCCAATTTTGTTACTTTTACGGGTATCCCGTGAAACCATATCGAAAATACAAACTGAGACATGGATGCACAGAAAGACCAGAAAAAGAGACCAGCGCTGGAAATCGAACCCAGGTCCTCAGCAATCCGTGCTCCTTGCTATAACCCCTACACCACTGCTGGACAGGAATCTAGACACGAATTTTTCCTATGCATACATATCTCAGGTTGCTTGTTTCTACTATGCTACTTAAGCAGCAGCACTAGCGACATCTGTTTCGTCTACAGACGTCACACTCTTTCGGAACTAACCGCTCATCCAGACAAGAGATTGGTTAAGCAACCTTGGGTTATAGCACGCAGCACGAATTGCTGAGGACCTGGGTTCGATCTCTGGGGGTTGGGTTCTGGGTTTTCAGTGCTGGTCTCTTTTTCTGATTTCTCTGTGCATCCATGTCACAGTTTGTAATTTCGATCGGCTATTTTGACCATATTGCTCGAAGGAAGTCAGACAACCTCTAGAAACTGATTGTGCCAGGCAAGATAGAGGGGAAAAGGCCCAGAGGACGGTCACCAACCCGATGGTCGGATCAAATTAACTCTTTGGCTGCAGCTCTGAAACGGGCCGCGGACAGAGAGGTGTGGAAGCAGACCGTCAACTAAAATTGTATTTTGTTATTTCAATTACAAATTTTGTGTTAATTTTACGGTCATAAAACCCATATCGAAAATACAAACTGAAATATAAATGCATAGAAAAACCAGAAAAATAAAACCAGCTTAAGTGACTAAATAAGAAAAACAAACAAGCTGAGATATGTTGTGCATAGGAGAAATTCGTGTCTGACCTCCTGTCCAGTGGTAGTGTAGTGGTCTAGCACGTGGCACGGAATGCCGAGGATCTGAGGTTCGATTCCCAGCGCTGGTCTTATTTTTCTGGTTTTTCTATGCATCTATATTTCAGTTTGTATTTTCGATATCAGTTCGTCAACGTCTCCGTAAAGGCTTATCAGGACGGCGCGACCTTCCGAAATGAAGAACACGACGAGGAAGAGAGAGTAACATTGTAATGTGTTTCCAGGGGCAGCCGCAGCGAGGAGCCACCGTCGCCGCGGACGATAGAGAGGCACTCGCCGCGGCACGAACGGTCAGTACTTGTAATATCTATGCCATACTATCTCTTCTCTTCTTCAGCCCATAGCCACCCAATGCTGAGTGTAGGCATCCTGCATTGCCCGCCACTCATCTCGGTCCAGTGCTCTCCTCATCCAGCACCTTCCCGCCACTGCCAGGTCGCCGGTCAACCTCATCTCCTGTCTACCAACGTTTCTCCGTCCGGTTCTGGGTCTCCACTCCATCGCGGCCTTCCCCCATCTTCCATCACTCCTGCGGCATGTGTCCAGCCCACTTCCACTTCCTTTGGGTGATTACCTTGGCTATATCGGTGAGGCTTGTTCGTCTCCGAATCTCCGTATTTCGGAATCTGTCACGGAGAGATATGGCCAACATCGCCCGCTCCATCGCCCTTTGCGTGACTGCAGCTTGTGTATGACATTCTGCGTGAACGTCCAAGTTTCGGCTCCATACACCAGCCATACTAGCTATACCATGGGAATTAATACAATACATCATCTTCAGCCGGGTGACATCTTTGAACAAAGGTCTCCCCTTAGAACGCCACAATAAACGATGAAATCACAGCCGCTTGGCTTAGAGTATTAAAATTTTGCACCGTTATCATGTGATTTATTTGCAATTTATTTATCATCATCCCCGCCTATATATACGTCCCACTGAATCTAACCTTTCTAATTAACAGGAAAATATATCAGATTTTTCAGTAGCATCAATTAATTTTAAAAATGAAAGAGTTTTCTTTACCGCCAAATTACGATAGTCCGGTCGGTTACGGGTTGATTATTCCATAGTCCAGAATAAAAAACATTAAAACATAATCTATCATTATCTATCCATGTAAAAATTTGGAATTGAAATAAAAATACAAAAAGATTCCAAAAAACACAATCTTAATTTGATTGCTTAATAACGACATCTCTTGTCCGGGTGAGCGGTTAGTTCCAATGGAGTGCCGAAAGTTTCTCGATGAGGGCTACAGCATAGATGTCGCTAGTGTCGCTGCTTAAGTGACTAAATAAGAAACAAACAAGCTGAGATATGTGGTGCATAGGGGAAATTCGTGTCTGTACCGTTGTCCAGCAGTGGTATAGCGGTATAGCACACGGCACGGAATGCCGAGGACCTAGGTTCGATTCCCAGTGCTGGTCTTATTTTTCTGGTTTTTCTGTGCATCTATATTTCAGTTTGTATTTTCAATTTAGGTTTTACGGGATGACCGTAAAAGTAAAAATTTGGAATTGAAATAAAAAAATACAAAAAGATTCCAAAAAACCAATCTTAAAAATGATTGCTTTTTAAAATTCTGTGCCCAAAGGGTAATAAAAATGATTGATTGCTTGACTGATTAAAAATAAAATTATATGGTACTAAACGTCGGTTCGATATTGATGTAAATATTGTTTGTTTGCAGCACGCCTCTGTACGCGCCGGAGAGAAAGCCAGCGCTGTCGCCGCGCGGCCCGCTCGCCGACTCCGTGCTCTATCCGGACGTGAGTGATCCTTCATCCGACCACAATATAAAAAACCGGCCAGTGCGAGTCACATTCGCGCACGAAGGATTCCGTACCATGATCTATACGACATTAGATATTAGCAATGAAACGACAATAAGTTTTTTGTTAAAAATTTCGTTTTTAATACAAGCTTTTTTTTTGACTGTACGTGCATTGTTGACGACCGGATGGCTAAGTGGTTAGAGAAGCTGACTACGAAGCTTGAGGTCCCGGGTTCGATTCCCGGCCGGGGCAGATATTTGTGTGAATAACACGAATGTTTGTTCTCGGGCTCTCGGGTTAAGTATGTATTTATCTATATAAGTATGTTTATCCGTTGCCTAGTGTCCATAGTACAAGCTCTGCTTAGTTTGGGACTAGGTCGATTGGTGTCAAGTGTCCCATGATATTTATTTTATTTATTCTCATTCAAACTACATTTCTGTATCAAATTTCAAATCGGTACCATTAACCGTTGAAGAGTTCCGTCCTGCGGAGACGATCCTGGCCGGACCACCAGGTCGTCACTGCCAGATTGTTGCATTGTCACCAGATTTATATCAGTATGCCAAATTTCAAGTCGATTCGATCACAGGAAGTGGGTCAAATTTAACTTGCAAGATTTGACCCAAATAAATTCTACTAATATTATAAATGTGAAAGTTTGTGTGTGTGTGTGTGTGTGTGACGAATTTAGCTGAAATTTGGTATACCACGCGCCATATAAATCTGCCTAAAAGTTCATTACTTAATACTCAGTTTTGACGCATTTTTGAGATACATTTTTTATGCGACGTCTTTACGTTACTCCCGGATTGTGTTCGAATCGCTTAACGGTATAGTGCCTATTCAATTATTGGAATTATACCTTTATAGTTTTTGTGGTACTTTTAGGCAAAGTTAGGCGGCGGAAGGTATACGTAGATAGCTGGACGTCTGGAGTAACAGATAGGCTACTTTCTATCCCGACATTCCTACGGGATGGGATGAAATCTCGAAATAACAACAGCTGGGCTTGGAATCATGAAATTTGGTATGTAGGTAGCTGGACGTTTAAAATAACACATAGGGTACTTTTTATTCCAATATTCCTACGGGGGGATAAAATCTTGAAATTTCAACCGCTAGGTTTAGAGACATGAAATTTTGTACAGTTGTTCTTAACCTCAATTAAGACCACGATATAAATTTTGGGATTTCCCAGGGGAATTTTGTAAAATCATGGAATTTCAATTCCCTTGTTTTTTTTTATTCGAATGGATGGCAAACGAGCAAGTGGGTCTCCTGTTGGTAAGAGATCACCACCGCCCATAAACATCTGCAACACCAGGTGTATTGTTTGTGTGTGATTATTATTATTATTATTTTTAAGTTTAATTCTAATTTTATTTTGGCTGACAATGTATTGTAATTTGCCACTATTTTTTTTTTTGTATACAATTTGACGATCCTTTTGTGAATTTCTTATAATTACCTGACATGTATTTATAATGTATTTTTTCATTAGGTAATAAATAAATCTAATCTAATCTAATCTTGTAACTACCAGATCGAATCGCGGGTAAACACTAGTAAACAAGTAAACGAACAGGTCAAGTTAAACAAAATCTTGTAAAAATGAAGACGACGTTGTACGTTTCAGGAGCGGGTGCCGCCGCTGTTGCCGCGCAGCAGCACCGTCAAACATGCGCACGCGCAGCACGAAGTTAAGCCCAAGAGCGAAGCGCACACCCGTGAGTCCACTCCACACCACTACTCTAACGGGTGGATTAACTATTTCTTGTTGTCATTCTGTCCTGTCCCGTCAGCGAGGGGACAAAAGCACAGTTGTTGGGGCACATTGTATTACACTATGGTTTGTGTCCGTGGTGGCCTAGTGGTTTGACCTGTCGCCTCTCAAGCAGAGGGTCGTGGGTTCAGACCCCGGCTCGCACCTCGTGAGTTTTTCCAAATTCATGTGCGGAATTACATTTGAAATTTATCACGAGCTTTGCGGTCAAGGAAAACATCGTGAGGAAACCTGCACAAACCTGCGAAGCGATTCGATGGTGCGTGTGAAGTTCCCAATCCGCAGTGGGCCCGCGTGGGAACTATGGCCCAAGCCCTCTTGTTCTGAGAGGAGGCTTGTTTCCTGCAGTGGGACGTATATACGCTGGGATGAATGGTTTATATCAATATAATTTATATAAAGAGTAAGCAAACCGATTTCATCAAAATTCTTGTTATGAATATTGATGTTTACAAACGATGGCCCGTTTCTTCTAATATAAGAATTACTTCACTTAAGGGGATAGTTTTCTAATGATTTTTGTAGCTTATTATAGTAACAACAACGGCTTTAAGCAATATAGTATCCCATAATTACTTCACAGTTAATTCATTTCGAGACATTTGGCATCAAAGTTGAACAATTTTAGGCCCAAAAACTGGTTATCTGGCCATAACTTTTGTGTTAATTAGTTTCAAATGAGAACCCTCGACCAGTTTTTAGAGACGTCAGAGACGAACCCAAATATGTAGATTTCGTTTATGTTAGATCTTTCACGTCAATAGAGATACGAAATAAGTGTTTTTTCAGGCAATGTTGAAAAAAAAAAAAACAATATGAAGTATTAATTTTTTGTCAAAATCCGGTAGACAAAAATGGAGATAAAAGATTGGAGAACCGATAGCCGTTTGATTTATAATTCTATATGTAGTGCAAAAGTAGGAGATACGATTCAAAACTTGTCAAAAATCGATGTAAACCTCGGGTAGCCCCTTAAAAGAGAAACTACTTGTATCAGAGTTTGACGCATATAGTTATCGTACGCATCAATATTCATAACACACTGGAACGGGCGGGCAAGACGCTCGTGAGCCTTACCCAAGCACCCACTGGACCGCATCAACAACACATTAACCTATATTTCGTGTCTTTTATTTAACTAGACGTCTAATCGCTTTTTTCACCAAAATTCACTTGATTTCAATATTTAATTTTCATTTGAAAAGTTCGTCAAAATCTGATGTTATTTCTTGAATTAAGCATAGACTAGCTTCAAGATGGTGGAAAATTTGACATTTTAAAAATCGATTAATGCGGGGATGGATGAATAAGCGATTTTTATTTTTACTTACATTAAAATTAAAAAATAATTATTGCTTTACAATTAAATAAACAGTCTTTGGGATTAAATCAAGTATTGTAAATAATAACATAGACAAAAATACTTTGATCTATTCAATTAATAAATTAATCGATTTACTGAACAGATTAATTATTTTGCACTAGGTTCTAGGTTTTCACATCACTAAATGCTTATGGTCGGGTAATTGCGTCTTTGTACACTATTCATAAATTGGATTGGCCTGCAAAACTTCCTTCCTTTGCACACTAAGATTACTCTCTTGTACTCCCTCTCCTCGACTACGGCGACGAAGCCTAGCCGATATCTCTGAGCAGCTACTTGACAAGCTTGAGCGACTTCAGAATGTATTTAAGTTCTGATCGTTTGCTAACGTAACGTGTCTGTTTTAACAGCCGTGCCGGCCGTGAGTGATCCGCCGCGGCCGCCGCCGAGCCCGCTGCCAGCGAGAGACCGGCCGAGGTGAGAACCTAGAGTTTGAATAAACGGTTATTTTTAACTACGTGCGTCGTGTCGTGATAAAGAAAAGTTGTCTTTGTAGTCTCATTATGAATTCGTTAAAAAGAGGACTACTTTTAATAGTATTTTAAGCTGCGTTGTATAAGAGGGGTCAAAAAAGGCGAGTGGCGTGGGTTACGATGTGAGCGTGGCGAACATCGAAAGAAAAAGACGCCACGAGCTTTTTTATACAAAGATACATACAACACTTTTTCTAGGAATACTTATTAAATAAAAACAAAATTAGAGAAAAAAAACTTTTCCGTAAACTTTAGTGAATACTATGAAAACTTCTGATTAAGCTGGTTTTAGAATATTAGTTGGATTACACGTTGCGTGAAACAACTTGTTTGTGAATAAATTAAAAAATCGTTACACAATCAGTATATTATTTAGCCAAATACGGTTATCTGATACGTCGCCATCTGTTTATAATCTGACACCGACCGCGAGACTGCGTCTGTTGTGTTCGATTCGGTCTTTCGTACGCTACCCGTTGAACCGGTGAGTACCTATGGGTTATGGGATTTTTTTTTTTTTTGTATAATTCAAATCATCCTGCCCATCTCTTTCCAAGACATGGGACGTTCATTCTGGCGTCAGTTTAGTCCATCATTCTGGTTTTTTAACCCCCGACGCAAAAGGAGGGGTGTTATAAGTTTAACCGCTATGTGTGTCTGTCTGTTTGTCTGTGGCACCGTAGCTCTTAGACGGATGAATTTGTGGTTAAATTGAATAGCAATTGGTTACTTAGTTAAAGTAAATAGCAGCTGAATTGAAAGTTCGGGATTTTTGAAATTCCCGTGGGAATTCCCGAAAATGAAATCGTGGTTTTCATTGACGTTACATTCGAAATAATCATGTCAAATTTCATTACTCTAAGCCCATCGGTTGTTATTTCGAGATTTTATCCCTATCCCGTGGGAATATGGGGATAAAAAGTAGCCTATGTTTATTCCAGACGTCCAGCTATCTAATTGCCAAATTTCATCCAAATCCGTCCAGCCGTTTCAGCGTGAAGAAGTTACAAACATACTCACTCACTCACAAACTTTCACATTTATAATATTAGTAGGATAGGGTTGGCGGTTATGTTTTAATGAGGGCTATCGCGAATGAATTCGCCACTAGAGGCGCTAGTGTAGCGTGAGGTCTCCGAAATGTCAAATCTCATAGTTTTTGGGTGAGCTATGCGGGTTTATTTATAATTAGAATAATTTTGTGAATATTTTGCAATATCTGAAATTAATTATGGCAAATATGCGTTCCGGGGCAACGAATGTCTGTGTTTTGAGACAGTTTTGTCTTTCGGAAACTTTTGTCCTCCCTTTTTTCCGAACAAAACGGGACTAAGCAACACTGTGGTCGCTGGATATTTTTATGGTACGGTTTTAAGGTGTTTTAAATATGATTTTAATCTAAACTTTGTTTTAACGCCCGTAATAACAGACTCTGAAAGCCACAATTAAAAACCTCACGCAACAGTGCGCCATCTAGTGAGACAAAAAACGATAGCCCTCATTGTGTCGTTTGTTCTCAGAGTGTCAGTGATGTCTCCGAAGCGGTCCCCCGCGCCGGCGCCGCCGTCCCCGGCCGCGGGCTCGGCCTTCTGCTTCCCCGCGGCCCCCGCGCCCCCCGCGCAGCCGCAGCCCGTCACGCCGCACTGTAAGTCATAAACCCTCCTTCGGGCACTACATTCAGTGCAAATGGAAAATCTTCCACACGAATTGACTGATGATCAATGGGTGGGTCTACCGGGTGTGGCCTGTAATACGAGCAAAAAATCAAAACATAGATCAAGATTGGTTTTTTGGAATCTTTTTGTATTTTTTATTTCAATTCCAAATTTTTCCCTGGACCTGGGTTCGATTCCCAGCGCATTTCAGTTTGTATTTTCGATAAAACATAGATCGCCCTCGTCAATCTGAACAACATTAGTTCAGCGACTTTTAAAAATAATGGAGTCTTTGATTTTTCCTTTTTTCATACAAATTAAATACTGCTACCAATGTACGCCATCCTAGAACACAACTGACGGCGCCTGTCACGCTACAAACATCAAGCATTCTTTGAATAAACTTAAAAGTGTAATAAAAATTAAAACTCTAATTATTTCTAAAAGTCGCTGAACTAATGTTGTTCAGTTGGAGGAGTATGATCTATGTTTTAGGCCACACCCGGTATATCGACTGGTCGAAAGTTGTTAGTCACAATGTAATGTTTGACATAGCTCTTTTTTTTCTCTGAAACTGTTTACTTTTCAGAATTGTTATAGTTATAAAACAAATGTAACCTAACCTATAGACGTTTAAAAATTTATGAAAAGTGTACGGTTTCAGCGGAAAAAAAATTATGACAAATTTGGTCGCTTTCAAGTTTAGGGTGAATGAGCATTTACTAGGCAAGCGTGCTCCATCTCCATCAGGCGTGATTGTGGCCAAACGCAAGCCTCCCAAATTAATTTTAAATAATATTGATTATAAATATGTATGTTAGTCTGTAAGGTATTTATTGTATGGGCCAAGTTGCCCGAAATAAATGAATTTATTATTATTATCATTGTATAAAAAAAGCATTACATTATGAAAAACATTGTATGTCGCACGGGCGGTACTAGAATTACGAACATCGACTCATTAAATCCCTCAATCTTCGACTGCGGGCTTCTAATAGACGGGCTTCGAATTCGTTCGTAATTCCTTATTTACCGCCCTAAAGACACAATGTACCATTTGAGTATCTTAAATGCCATGGTATCATATTATATCAATTACATTTTTGGAAATACAGCTCTGTCGTTACTATTGATGTAAATATCATGTTATTTTGTTACTAATAATATAGGTGCTAATACTCTTTGGCCATGATCTTTCATGGCGACAAAATATGAAGAGAACTGACGTTGTCATAGAGGTTTGCGCTAGTGTCGCCCCCTACGTAGAGCTTTGCCTAATATACCTTCGGTCTGCCGTGTGACGGATCCGTCCCCTCCAATGTAATGTGTATTTAATAATTTATTTAAATATGCCGCCCTGGGAACCAGCTACATGTTTGCGGCATTTGGTGTTGAAACCTTGGGGCCTTGGGGGCCAAGTGCGCGTCGGCTGTATAAAGATTTGTCGACGCGCCTAATAGAGGCCTCGGGCGACCAGAGGGCTGGCCGTTTCGTACAGCGTATAAGTATCGCTATACAACGAGGAAATACGGCCAGCCTTCTGGGCGCCTTGCCCATTGACGGCGATTCAGGCCAAATTTTCTATCTATAGTTTAATTATGTTTGTTTTTAACAATAAATTCATAAAATATAATTTCCTAATTAGAATCCAAATTTCTTCTGCTTTCTTTTTGAATACCAACGGCCTACCAAAGGTTAATTAAGTGTTGACGGCGGGTGTTTGTTGCAGCGGCGTGCTGCGGCACCCCGCCGCCCCTCCCCCCGCGCCGCCCGAGGCCGCACACGCCGCCCGCACAGGTAACACACAAACATACACACACACACACAGACATTTATCACAATTGCCTAGTTCTATTTATTTAATGCAGTAAAATGGGTTGAGTAGGGACCTGGTGTTGCAGATGTTTATGGGCGGTGGTGATCTCTTACCATCAGGAGAACCACTTGCTCGTTTGCCATCCGGTCGAATAAAAAATAAAATAAAAAAAAACACTATAATATAGGCAATCCAGCTCAACTCGTAGTGGGGTCAGATTCTGACCATGAAATTTTTGGCTCAGCTTGCTCTAAAAGTATAGTTTAGTTATATTTTTAGACATATTATATCTCCTTTTTTCTGGTAATTTGTTATCGTATTTTTTTATTTTATTTTAACCTATACCTTCAGAAGGGTCTAAAATTTTAAGTACTTTTACCGTTTTAATCATTATTTAAGTGTAATAATTATTGTATTAAATTTAGATTAAAAGAAAAATGTATTATTAAATGAAGACTGACTTTTAGAAATAAATTGTTAACTTCTTCTTTAGTTGCTGTTGGCGTCTGATTGCCGTCTGATGGTCTCAGACGGAGATTAGATCTTATGCACCGGAGCATAAATATTCATTTTATATCTATATCCAGTCCGAAAACAGTCAAAATCGTTCAAAGTGACACCAGTTTTAACGTCATATTGGATGTAACGATCAAGACAAAGTCTCAACACTATCTGATATACCAAAATAATACTGAACTAAAAGAATTTCCTTGCTCACCCGCGACCTTACGATATCTAAGCTTATGCAAAATATGCGTGTTCATGCACATCAACAAACCCATCTATCACCACCATCACACCACACTGACGCGTTTCGAACTCAACCAGAGCACATCTTCAGCCATGCTACCAGTTGTTAGACTAACAAACCACAACCACCGTTTTAATTTGTCACTGTAACTCCCCAAATACCCACATATATTTTATCAAACAAAACAAAACTACCCACAAATTATTAATAAATTTTAACCGTCCTACAAAACTACCTTGCTTTTTATTTATTTACTGTCAAGGCACGTTTTATTAACTACCATTGCTGAAATTAGATCCAAGCCGTAGCAAGGGAGATGAAACTAAATTTACCTGCTCATTAATAATAGACCCCATACTGTTGTACCTCTAATAATCTCCATGCATTCTAAAACATACACAAACATGAACACGCATATGTTGCATAAGCTTAGCTATCGTAAGGTCGCGGGTGAGCAAGGAAATTATTTTAGTTCATTGATATGGACCTCCGCAAAGTAACGCCTGATTCAATAAATTATTTAAAATAATACTAGTTATAACGATCAACCTCGTTTAACTCGTTTCTAGACCCCGCGGATTTCGATATGCTACCACAAAATTAATACGGTATTTGACAACTCCTGATTTTGCCATATCTTAATATTATTGTGAAAATATAGATATACAGACAGTGTTTAGCGAAGAGAAAATTTAAATCGGTTGAAAAATGGATTTATAGTGATTTTTTGAAAAATCTATATACCTGTCTCTTTCTCAAACGCTTTTCTCTATGCAGCAAGTATGGCGCTACTGGCGTGTGACGTCACATGCCAGTATGTCTTTCTCTGTCTAATCTTGAATTTCAAACCTTTATAACTTTGTTATTTGTAAAGGTAGCTTAAAAAATATTTTTCTATTCGATAACAGGCATTGTGTAGTTTTGATTTATAAAACGTATACAAAATAGTCAAATACCGTATTATAGTTTTATATTGTTTACCTATGCTGTGAGGAATTAAATTAAAAACGAATATTTTTATTGACTGGAATTGATTTTGCAAGGTCGAATATTTGTGTACATACTATCAGCCAAATAAAAAGTGGTCTATCAATTTTTAAACAAGTTCCTATCAAATGACAGACAGACCAGATGGCCTAGTGGTTAGAGCTGACTACGAAGCTTGAGGTCCCGGGTTCGATTCCCGTGTCGGGGCAGATATTTGTATGAAAAATACGAATGTTTGTTCTCGTGTCTTGGGTGTTTAATATGTATTTAAGTATGTATCTATCTATATAATTATATTTATCCGTTGCTTAGTACCCATAACACAAGCTTTGCTAAGCTTACTTTGGGACTAGGTCAATTGGTGTGAATTGTCCCGTGATATTTATTTAAAATGAATATGTCGCTAAAGTCGAACTTTCAAGTTGACAGACACGTCTATTGGCCGTATTGTTTTATGACATGCAAACGATTATCAACTTTAGGGTGGTAGACCACATATTTGGCTGATGGTACATTTATGTGGTCGCTGTGTGCGCTACGCCTGGAAAAGGGTTAACGACCAAATAATGCTGTCCCTTCGATGTAATTATAAATCGTTTTGACTGTATCAAGTTTCTTGCGAGCATAAGGAGTGAATAAATGTAAAGCAGAGTTTCCCAAACTTATTTCGTCTAACGCCCACTTTAAAAATCAGTTATTTTGTAGTGCCCCCCCCCCCCATTTTTTTCACCTTATAAATCTCAATAACATATTAGTCTCGCCTAATGAAGGCACAAAGTTGAAAAATGTTCTGGGCCCCTTACCGCCCCCCTCTAGGCCTCTAGCGCCCACAAAGGGGCTTTATCGCCTACGTCAGGAAAGACTGATGTAGAGTATAGAACGGCGCGTCGTGCCTTGTTATTGCCTCTTGCTGACACAGTGTCGGTGTGCGCAGACGGCGTCCCCCCCGGTGCGCGCGCCGCGGTCCCCGGCCGCGCCCGCGCCGCCGCCGCTGCCGCCGCGCCCCGCGCCCGCCCCGCGCTGCGGCCCCCGCAGCACTCCGCCATCCTGCAGCGGAGGCACCACACGCACCAGTCAGTACCCACACATTTACACGCACACAGACCACCCATTAGCGACGCACGAACCATTAACACACGTACTAGTGAGTACACACCACAGACCACACATACACATGTTGGCACATGGTTTATCTGGATCGTGTCGATACATTTGGAATGCTGCGGTACCGACCTCACGCTCAATCGTTTCAAATAAACCCCACAATAGATTATCTTAGATTTATCCTTGTATATAATGTATAAGCTAGCGCATTTAATATGTAATGTGATGTGGGACGTCTATGGGCTGGGATAATGATGAATGTGTTTAAAGGCAAAGCAGTTCGAGTGAGTTCAAGTTGATCCGGCAAAGGTTCTTTTACTCCACCACAAGCCATATACACGCACACAAACCACACTTATACATGCACACAAAGTACCCATATACACGCACACAAACCACACTTATACATGCACACAAGCCACCCACTCGCGATGCATGAATCACTCGCACACACACCTGAGTTCACACCACGCAGACCGGTCACACGTTTTATTCACACATTTGTATTTCTCTCTCTTGTAATACACCACGTTGATCCCAAAGCATTTCGCGCTGTTGACCGGCCGTCCTGTACCCCAGGTCGACGAGCGGCGCCCCCCGCCTGCCCCCGAAGCCCCCGCTGGCGCCCGCGCGGCCCTAGCCCTGGCGCTGCACGCTGCGCGCGACGCCCCTCGCCGACGGCTCGCTCGAGGTCCACTACACCTGCGACACGCTGTGACGGCCCGAGCGGCGCCACTGCGGCCGCGTGCTGTGTACTCAATTTGTGATGAAACAAATTATGGCGGGATCATTTGGGGGACAAGTACGAAAAGGTCGCTGTGTGTGTTTTAAATAAATTTGGTGGAAGCGGGAGGAGTTGGACTTCGAAAGAGTTCTTGAGGCGAAAGAACACGAAGGGACAACCTGACAAATGCCGGTGGGGTCATTTGAGGGACAAATTTGAAAAGGTCGGGGGCTGCATTTTAAAGAAGTTTGGTGGAAGTTGCGAGGTCGATGAACTTCGAAAGAGTTCTTAAGGCGAAAGAAAACAACAACATTAGATGCCGTATCTAACGTTGCCATCGCAGTCGCATTCACTGTCACTGTCTTAATAAGGCTTCGTTTTTTAGCATTAGAAAGTAGTTAAGCGATCTTGACGTGTTTTTTTATTGAAAAACACTTGACAAGTCACAGCAAATATGACATATAATATATGGTCATTTGCATTCTTTTGGTTTCATAAGTTTTTTTTTTTTTTTCAATAAAAATACTTCAAGATTGTTTACCCTGAAATACTAAAACAAACGACGTATAGATATGGATATAGGTATTGCAACTACCACATTAGACAATGAAGCATCAGGGTTATAGCGAAAAGGGAATTCTGTAGCGCAGTTAAGATTAATGTTGGGGTCAAGCGAGAACTTAAGTGTCTGAGGGGGCAATGCGGCAAAACAGTGTGAAAAAACTTTAAACACATTTCCTAGGGTTTTTGGGCGAAATGGGATGTGAGAGAACGTTTTGTGAATAAGTGGCATATTAGTGGGGTCAAGTGTGTGTGGGGTCGATGAGGCAACCCCATAGCTACGGTGATATAGGTATCCTACGCGACACCACTATAAGATGTAGTGTAAATATAATAACATAAATGGATATAAATAAAAGAAAAGATAAAGAAACGCATGGTGGCTTAACAGCTTTGCATATAAACCTGTCACTGGACGCTGTCATGCGTGATTTTATCTTGTTTAAAGGAATTAAAATGGTACATACAGTAGTACAGTCGTTTTGATTGTTTATAAAACTGACTTAATTTTTTTTTTTTGTCGACTACTTTTTTTTGACTGTACTTATTGCAAATGTTGTCGATCGAGGTATTTTTGTGACACGCTAGTTGGCGCTGTCGCGAGGTTCGTTTGAAAACTTTGACATTGGTGTCGCGTTTGTAATTAGTTAAACCAAATTATATTAGAAGATCCGAACTTGAAAAGATCTGCACCGGTCTGATAATAGAATGAAATGTATTTAATAATTAGATAGTATATTAGAAATGGGTTTGCTAAAAGAATCCTGGACAGGCTAATTTTTTTTAATAATTTTTAATGATTTTTAATAAAACAGTGCTTACGTTGATATACAATTTTGTTCTATTATCTAATCAAGTGAAAGTAACTGGCATTGACATAACAGTTTAAGTTTATACCTGGCAACCCAGTAGTTCGTCCATATTCTATAGGTTTTATAATTTAAGTCAATATAATATTTTCTTATTATCTCAATGATGCCATTTTTTCTATAAAAATCATTTTTAATATATTTTCTAATATACTAAATTTATTATAAAATACATTTCATTCTATTATCAATTTACCAGATCAGTGCAGATCTTTTTAAGTTCGGATGTTAGACCATGAGCCAATCGTAGAAAGACAGTAACGTAAAACGGACTCGATACTAACGCCATCTAGCGATATTGCTCCTGTCAAAATGCCCTCATTCGACAGCATGATTTCAGCTAAACAATATAAAAAAACTAATTTTGCAAAAAGATGATTGCAGTTGAACACCAAAATTTATAAAAAAAAACCCGGTGCAGTAAATAATAAGTAGTGCTCCAAAAGGGTGAGCTATTCTTATGTCATCATACTGTCATATATAGATATTAATATGGATGCACCCTCAAAATAAATATAAAAACAAAAACTTACTCGTTGTGAAATAAACTAAAATGACAATACTTCGCAAAACGAGTACTGAATAAACTTACCAATGTATCTTTATAATTGTAATAAGTTACTGTCAGTTTTTCTATATTTTCTATTTTCAATGCATCTCTTCTTTCTTTTAATATCCACTTTTAGACGTGAGTCGAGCAAAATTGCACATTAAAGTTTGTCCACATCTGTTAAAAAAAAGTAGAAGAGCAATCTAAATAAAATAATTTCGTACCATTAATTACCATGTAATTGTAATTTCGCACCACTGAAATTATACATGGTACAATTAATAAATAATAAATGACAAGTATTAGATAAAACACATTAAAGTCCATCATTTTGATACCATCTCTTTCTTTGGCGGCAGTATTGTAAGTATACATTGATTTGAAATTATTTTCACGCTACCTTTCCGAATTGATATTTTTTACCCTCAGTAGCATTAGCAGCATAAGCAGCCCCTAGACGCGCGGGGTCCTTAGCATTCGCTACTCTTGCTACGAGGCTAATCTGCCACTGGGTATGTCCATATTATGTTCTCTCAAAATATTTTGATATGAATATTTTTTCCAAATAAATCAAATAGTTCACCATTTCAGAGCTCTGTTATTAAGAAACCCGGTAGGAAGGCCTAGGATACTAACTTTTGAAGTGTTCCTCTAATAGTGGATAAATAAACAGTGGATAAAAAAATAGGCTTACGTTTGGCCTCAATCTTGGTCTATTTTTATCGACAATGACCTAGTCTCAAACTAAGCAAAGATTGTATTTGACACAGAATAAATATAAAGTGCTAAGTTGCTAACCAATTCTTTAAGTGATGCTATCTTGCATAAAAATTATTAAATTTAAATAGAAATTAAATAAGTCAGTTTTTTGGCGTTACGAGAAATGTAAGGATTGTTACTTTTGTTATGCATATGTTATTTTTTTGTATAATTAATAACTGGATAATTGTCCGATAATTATCAATTAACATAATTATTTCGATGATTCGCAACCCTGTTTCTAAATTTAAATTGAACTGATTTTCAAAGCCAAAATAGACTGGTTTTTTTTCTTAGAGTCGTATTATTTTATGACGTCAATTATTTTGACACCCAAGGTAGAATAGAGCAAACATTCGATTGTTCATACGTTATACACCATGACTGGGAATCGATCCCGGGTATAGGTAGAGTCATTCACTATGACGCGTGCCGTGGTTCTTATTGCAATGTTATTAATGGCTAATTTTGACAAAATCACGCGTCTTCGTGGATGGCACTAGGTATAGCCTATAATCAAGAGAACCCCACAGCAAAACCCATTTATATCCGATGTTGGCCTAGTACCAATACAGTACAAGCTTTGCTCAATTTGGGACTAAACCTGAGGGCTATACCGTATGAATTCGCCGCAAGAGGCGCTAGTGTAGCGAGAGGTCTCCGAAATGTCAAATCTCATTGCTTTTGGGTGAGCTGCGCGGGTTTATTTATAATTAGAATAATTTTGTGAATATTTTGCATTACCTGAAATTAATTATGGCAAATATGCGTTACGGGGCAATGAATGTCTGTGTTTTGAGACAGTTTTATCTTTCGGAAACCTTTGTACTCCCTTTTTTCCGAACAGTTCGGGTCTACGCTACACTGTGGCTGTGGCATGCTCGATTTGTAAGGTATTAAATATGATTTAAATGTAAATTTTGTTTTCAAGCCCGTAATAACTAACCGCTATACCTACTTCAGGCAGGACCTTTGTCTACAGTGGCGCCAACTGGTGAGCGCGAAAAACGGTAGCCCTCATTGGTGTTGATTGCCGTTGGCCTATTGTTGTACAGAATTTTTAACGCCACTTAGAAGAATAGTAGTCTAAGTGCTGGAAATTATTTTCAAAAGAAACAAATTAGCATTAATAACGTAATGTTTGTCATAATGTATATTTTGTTATAGCTATTTTTTTTTCTAACTCCATTAATTCTTCAGAGTTGTTATGAAAACTAACCCATAGATCGTTTAAAGAAATTTGGATAAATTTACAGTTTCAGCGGTAAAAAAATTATGGCTAATATTACAATATAAATTTATAAAATTATGCTACTATACACAGTCACGTACATTTGTAAATATAAATAAAAGTATGAAATGAATTATAATCGACATTCCATGATTTGTATTTTTTTGAAACGTATGTCTTGTGTTATCGGATGTATAACGTTGAGTTTTGTTAAATCTGTAATGAATACTGATTTTATAAACTAGCCGCCCGCCCCGGCCGCGCACGGGCTTACTAATAATGAGACTAAATCTACCCCGCGAGCATCTTTTGTCTCAGTCCCGGATGTAATAATTGAGGTCTTGAGACGTGCCAATGAATTTCAACGTAAGCTGCCCATTCTCATTGCCCTCAACGAGGAAGTTCTGACAGCAGGAATGTAGCTAGATGGCGTTAGTGTTGCGGGGTCCGTTTGACGTCACAGACTTGCTTGCGATTGGCTCATTTCGTTATTCAACCAATTACAAACGTGACGCAAATTTCACAAACGTCAAACGGATTACACGATAGTAGAAGCCAACTAGCCTGCCATAGAAATCCTCTGCTATAGGAAAAACGTTTGCTGCAAACCACCGCTAGATGTCGCTACTGTAGCAGTACGTTTTTGAATTAAATTTTTAAATGAAAAAAGAGAGTGCTAACTTTATTTACTAGACATCATAGACAAAGGGGTCAAGAATAAATAAAATTTTGCTTATTGTAAAACGTGGACGGCGTTTTGATGAGGTTGGTTGGAGCAACGCTTCCCAACGTCCCTAGTGTCAACTGGTAAAGGATAAAACGAGCGTCATATTGTAGCAACTAATGTCAAAAGCCCCAATGAGGGCTATCGCGAATGAATTCGCCGCTAGAGGCGCTAGTGTAGCGTGAGGTCTCCGAAATGTCAAATCTCATAGTTTTTGGGTGAGCTACGCGGGTTTATTTATAATTAGAATAAATTTGTGAATATTTTGCAATATCTGAAATTAATTATGGCAAATATGCGTTCCGGGGCAATGAATGTCTGTGTTTTGAGACAGTTTTGTCTTTCGGAAACTTTTGTCCTCCCTTTTTTTCCGAACAAAACGGGACTAAGCAACACTGTGGTTGCTCGATATTTTTATGGTGCGGTTTTAAGGTGTGTTAAATATGATTTTTATCTAAACTTTGTTTTAACGCCCGTAATAACAGACTCTGAAAGCCACACTTAAAAACCTCACGCAACAGTGCGCCATCTAGTGAGACAAAAAACGATAGCCCTCATTAAGATACTAGCAAGGAAGATTTTCTATGACTCATTGCTCATTGCTTGTTTTTCTAGTCTTAAAGACTATAACAACAACCAAACCCAAACTGCTTAGAAAAATATACCATTGTTTACGTAAGCATGCTGGGGAAGGTTAGAACTTTGCTTACTTTTGCTGACAAAGGGAAGGAGGGAGTCAAAAACTACTAAAATTCTGCTTACGCAATGTTGACACTAGGGGTGGAATGTAAAAAATATAATTTTCAATGAAAATGCATTTATGTACATAGACATAGTTAAGAGTTGTATATGTTAGGGTCGCCGCGACGCGCGCCGCTGATGTGTAAATGTGTGCGTGTATGTCATGTTGTATGTTACATAAACACTGCGATAAAATTTGTATGACTAAAATTTTTGTCTATGCTAAAGCAGTTTTGCTTTTTGAAAATCGATTGATCGAATATTTTTTTGTCCTAGTGTATCGTTTGGCCGAATGGTTGTTTCATATAATTTAAATTATACTAAAATCTTCTACTTTTGTAGATACAAACAAATCTAACCTAACCTATTCTAAGTAACCCTTGTTATGTAAAAGAATTCTCGAAATATTTTCAGTTTCTATTGGAGAAAAACTACGCCAAACTATCATTCGATCTAATATTACGTTAGGGCAAAGAATATTACAACGTGAAATGCAATAAAACAATTTCTATGAAATGAAAGGCGCCTTTTTTGGAACATACATACATAGATAATTATAATTTTATTCATTAGTAGAAAAATGTATACAAAAATTTGAGATGCTGTGTTATGGATGTAGTATAGTTATTGGTATGTATGTGCGCGTGTATTTATGTAGAGTAGCTTAAGACAAGACCACCTGTATGATAGTAGAGTTACCTGTACATACTATATTATTGTGATAAATATATGACATATAATATACAGTTTATATGCGTGTTTTATTTTGTTTTACGGTATCATTTTTGATTGTTAACTTTTTATCGTAATGTTTTAATTTTTAGGGTTCCGTACCCAAAGGGTGCCAACAGAACCCTATTACTGAGACTCCGCTGTCCGTCCGTCTGTCACAGGGCTCTATCTCTTGAGTCGTAATAGTTAGACACTTGAAATTTTCACATGTTACTGTGGCCGCTATAACAATAAATACTAAAAACAGAATAAAATCAATATTTACGGGGGCTCCCATACAACAAACGTGATTGTTTTGCGGTTTTTTGCTTGATATTAATAACGGCAAGTCGACGCTTAAAATATTCACAGAATCTTTAGTTGTATAATCACTTTAAATATAAATAATATTTTTTTTGCCGTTTTTTTGATAATGTCTAATGCTATACAGACAGATAATGGTACGGAACCCTTCGTGCGCAAGTCCGACTCGCACTTGGCTTTTGAATGTCTTCACCGCCATGCTGGATGACTCCAGTCGTGACAGCCAATGGAATGTCACACATGACCAACATTCAACTCGAAACTAATCCTTCTGCAATGGAATTAAAAATCAAGTTGATTTGTCGCTGGTTTTTCTGTGGCGTACATAGCACGTCACTTCTTATGTTTTGTGGCGGTGCAGAGGTTAATAATCAGGGTGTCGACTACAAATCCCAAAAAAATCCCTGACTTTCCCTGGCCACAGGACGTAGTTATGCAAACAGGTACCAACCCACACTTCCCCCAAAGTTTACATAAGTATGCAAGCAGTTAGTAAAATGCACCTTCTATCAACTCGATAAGAGTGCATTTTAGTAACTTGTTGCATACTGATTTCAATTTTTGGGGGGAGGTGTGGGTTGGTTCCTGTTTGCATAACTACGTCCTCTAAGTTTCCCTGACCAATCATGTACAGTCCAACAGATTGAATCATGGCCCAGCCTGGAACCTTTTAATAATTAATTTCACTATGATTTCCTTGACAAAAGTATGAGATGTCAACATGACATTATTAGCACAAAGGTTCCACATACATTTCAAAGCAGGTTATAAGACACTTAAATGATTTTTTTACTGCCCGGGATACTAAGCTAGACCCGATGATGGGTATTCACTGCACACCGAACATGGCCACTTTTTCGTTGACTGTTTTTATGGTGCCACTCTTCTTCTACTCTTGTAAAATATGGCTTTTCTGTCCTAATTAATAGGACAATTTCGCCAGTGTCAAGGTAAACTCTCTTTGAGAAGGACTTTGTACGGTGATTGTAGTTTTTGCAATTTGATAGTAAAATTCCAGAAACCACGTGGAGACAACTTGCTCATTAAAAAATGTCAGACACGAGAGCAATATAGAATTTTGTGATCACTGTTCACTGTTAAGGTTAATCGCCGCATAAAACACTATCAAAATTATACTTCAACTAGCCAAAGAAACAGAAATAGCAAAATTAGATATTGTCTACATCCGCCATCTTCGAATGCTACAAATCGAATCCGTGCCACTCTTTAGTGGTAGAAATATGGTGTCAAAATATCGAGTTAAGTTTTGGGAAATCACGAGTTTTTTCCCTGACTTTCTCTGACCACCATGAGCTTCCCTGACTTTCCAGAAATTGTACACCCTGATAATAGAGGGAGACAGAGGCAAATGAACAAGCGGATCACTTTGTTGTCCGTTTGTCTGTCTGTCATTAAAAAAAAGTTGGAAAACCCCCGACTTTGTCACTTCAAAGTTCAAAATCTCAAAAACGGCTGAACCGACTTTGATGAAACATGTATAAGAACCATCGCTAGAAAACCTGCTTTCAAATGAAAAAATCGCATTCAAATCGGTCCACCCGTTTAAGAGCTACGGTGCCACAGACAGACAGACACACAGCGGTCAAACTTATAACACCCCTCTTTTTGCGTCGGGGGTTAAAAAGATGTTTCTAATAGGTAGCACCCAATGAGAAAAGTGAAAAATTTATATCTGTCTGTCTGAAAATGCGTTTATTGCCAACAATTAGGTAGGTATATAATAAGAAAAGAAAAGAAGTATAAGAAAAGAGAAGAAGAAAAAAGAAAAGGAGAAAAGAGTAGAAGTATAAGAGGGTCTATTATCAAGGGATTTTCATAAAAACGTATGAATTTGTGCGAAACCCTCGGTGCGCGAGTTCAATTCGCACTTAGCCGGTTTTATTCCACGTATTTTGGATACAAAATATATGTAAACAAAAAAACGTCAAGTGGTGTGTTAAATATAGAAATTCTCCCATTAAACTATATAAACATTTACATTTCTGTATTGAAATACATCACATTACTCTAGTTTGTATTATAATGATAGATAAGTAAAATGTTTAAATTAATAAATCCTTGAATATGACAACTCTGGCAGCTGAACTTTGTTTACATTTAGTTAATTACCTAAACCTTTTAAGTATAAATTACATTGATTTACACTAACTTCGACTAAAATATTGTATTTCGTCTAAGAAGCAGCTGATCTAAGTAGCAAGTGGTCTAAAAGTTCCCCAAATGTCTAGTCGGTCTCCATTCGTCCATTGACATTTGACCTGTTGCTTCTTAGACTTTTTTTGTAGAAGAAGCGCTACTGACCCTTTTAATCACAAGTGGAATACAATAGTCTGCGCGACCAAATAAAACAAACGTTTAAATTCAAATGTATTTATTATCTTACACGACGCCGCAACTCAACCAAGCCTAGTCAACTAAGAGCTTCGTTGATACAACAAACAAACAAAACTACCATCTTACATCAAAACACTGCAATATAGCATTAAACCTACCGGAGAAGTCATTGACAGAACAACTTTGCCCAAAGTAAGTTTTAATAGTAACGATAAAAATTTAATTTCGCACCTAATTAATCTAGAAGTTAGTAAATTACCTTACTTATAATATTGTAAAACCCCGACTCTAATTGGATCAATCTACTTTTAGTGTTATTCCGCCCCGTATCCCAGGAGACATTAGTTTCTATTGATTGATGATACGCTTTGTTGAAAAAAGGTTTAGGACATGAGCCATGAAAGAACTGCCATAAAACTGACGCAACTCCTAACTTTTAGTGGATTTGTACCCCATAATATTATACTTTTACTAAGTGACCCAGCGGCGACCTTAGCAGGTTGCGAACAGGGCAATCGGTCGGGGCTTCGCTCTTGCAGGGGCCTCGCAACAACCCAAGCAAATTTTAAAAAATATAGATTTTTTTAACTATATTTTCGCATCACATACTTTTCACGAAGGACAAAGGGGCCTCGCAATGGGTAAGGCCGCCGCTGAGTGACCCAGGAGACGTTACCATGGCAACCAGCTGCACTCAAAAGTTGATGCACCCAATTTCAAAGTTCAATATCTCAAAAACGACCGAACCGACACAATTGACACTTAGCTAAGAACCATCGCAAGGAAAAAAAGGAGGATCGCTTTCACGCAAAAAACCTCATCGATATCGGTCCATCCGTTTGGCGTCGTACTTATAACACCCCTCTTTTTGCGTCGGAGATTGTAAATATGTGTGGTGTAAACAATCTTGACAAATATTTTTATTGAAAAACGTTTAAAAATAACACTAACTATTACTTATGATGCCAAAAGAATGTTAATGATCATATGTGCTCGCTAATTGTTAGATATTTGCTGTAACTTAATTTTCAAAAGTGTTTTTCAATAAAAAGACACGTCAAGATTGCTTACCTTCTTTCTAATGCTAGAAAAACGAAGTGTACTTAGTTAATATCCAAAAGAAAATAGGAGCCTCGTGAGTTTCATTGTTATAACGAAGATACTAATAAATATAATTTTTTGACGAACAGATGGCCTAGTGGTTAGAGAACCTGACTACGAAGCTTGAGGTCCCGGGTTCGATTCCCGTGTCGGGGCAGATATTTGTATGAAAAATACGAATGTCTGTTCTCGGGTCTTGGGTGTTTAATATGTATTTAAGTATGTATCTATATCTATATAATTATATTTATTCGTTGCTTAGTACCCATAACACAAGCTTTGCTAAGCTTACTTTGGGACTAGGTCAATTGGTGTGAATTGTCCCGTGATATTTATTTTATTTTTTATTTATTTTGTAACATTCCTTGTTTAAAAATGATTTTATTAATACAACATAACACAATCCAAATACTTTTAATTCAATTAAATGTATTCAGATCAAAAGTAAAAGTAGCTCTTATTCTGTCTTTCGCGTGAAGGAGAAAAAAACACTTAGATTTTCGCATTGATAATATGCTATATGTCTCTGAAATTATTTGAGTTGCGCATGACATCTCCTTTCGGTTTAATGCTCTATGTATATCGTCAAAACCGACATAAAGCAGCGTTTCCACCAGAGATGTGCGAGGAATATATTTTTCATTAAGCAATAGAAACGCTTCATTGACCTCGCCTCGCCCCGCTCAGCTGTTTCCACCAGAGATGTGCTGTGCGAGGATGTGATGTGTATATGGAGCGTTCCTATTGGTTAATGAAAAACACATCTCTCGCATCACACCCTCGCACGTTATTGGTGGATGCGCTGCTAAGACAAAAAATTATGTACAATTTTATCTATGATAGAATAACTGTTCCACAATTACTAACAGATAAGTCGATTATTTAAATTGTACAGTCGCCATAATAAATATTTATAGTATTCAATGCGTCTCATAAAACGGAAAAACAATTTTTTACTCTACAGGCTTCTAAATATAATAATATATATAATATAACAGGAAAATGTAGCCAGTTAAACTTCCGCCTGAAATCACGCAACGCTAAAAATGTCATTTTTTGTTTGATTGACAAAAGAACAAACAAGTGTCCAATATGAACTGACAAACTAAATAGAATATTTTTTTTACTCAATATACTACACAATTCATTTGCGTCGTATTTGGAATCAAAAATAATATTACAATTATTGAATTATTAAAATAAAAATAATATGAATACGGAAGAACTCCATCCGTAACTAAAACTCATTTTTTTACGTTATCCCCGCTGGAGACGCAAATTTTAATTACGTAGTTCCATCGAAATTATTTTCGAAGGATTGCCTCTTCACCGATTTTCAGTTCGCCGAAAGCTATGACCTTGAAACTAAGAATATATTCAATATCTTCTGTATACACAAGAAGCGACTGAATGAGTGACTACTTACATATCCCCGCAAAGTCCAACTGCTGGATTTGGACCTTCGAATTTTGTACAGATGAGGTCAAAGATATCTTTACATTTTAGTAACTTGTCACTGTATGCCTTATGACAACTTTATACATAAGTTCAAACATGAAGTGACAGTGACAATGTACTAAAGTGTAAAGATATCTTTGACCTCAACTGTCAAAGGCTTCTATCAAGTAGGCGAGCCCTAAGATAGAGTTTCGCGGAATTCCCACGGAATAGAGACTCCTCAACGGGAGCAAAGTTGCGGGTGTAAGTTAATACGGTCATACTGGAATTAATGGTTTCAGTTAAATTCGGTGAACTAAAAATTCGATGAAAAGTTTCCAAAAACAACATTTTATTTCATGTGATATAATAATTACAGATCTAACACTGGGTAATATTAACATCTGTTCGTTACTTAATATTCGAACTGAGCCGTTTCACAGACAAACAAACGAACACTGTTTTAAAGAGCTCCATACTTATTAGAGCTACGCATGGATATCACCTAAATAAAATACATCGATTGACATAACATAGTTTGGCATAATGCTCTTTTCACATAATGTTCTCTTCACATAATTAACATTGTACTAATATCGACTTTTAAAGAACGCAATAACTTGTACCAAATCTAGTTAAAGCGTCATTTCATTTTGACAATTTCGAACATCTATATCGAAAGTGTATCAACTCAAAATAATATAACATATTATACCTTCCACAAGTTGGTTTAAGCTTATGCGCTTTCGATCTAGCAGAAGCTAAAACTCGATCCAAATGTATAGTATTTCAGTACAACCGCCATAATACTTTTGCTTGTACTATATTAAACGTACGAATAACATAACATTATAATATAATAATGTACATATTTCTAAAACATTTCTTAGCGGAATAAAAATAATGAAAAACGACAATTCCAAAAATACAAACTGAGACATGAATGCACAGAAAAACCAGAAAAAGAGACCAGCACTGGGAATCGAACCCAGGTCCTCAGCAATCCGTGCTGCGTGCTATAACCCCTACACCACTGCTGGACTTTACCTATGCATACATATCTCCGGTTGCTTATTTCTACTATGCTACTTAAGCAGCAGTACTATATATGTATTTTCGATATGGTTTCACGGGATACCCGTAAAAGTAACAAATTTGGAGTTGAAATTAAAAATACAAAAAGACTGCAAAAAACCAATCATACAATACAATTCGACCAAAAAATTTATAAATTTATAATACAATGTTGTTTGCTTAAAAAACCAGAGCTTATGGATAACACAATATTGACGTTACTTGATGCTGAGCGACCCGTAACGCTAACTAAAAACCTAGGTTTAGTATACAATTTGAGCCGCAAAACTAGCTCTTCGTGTCATTTTCTTCTTAAAAAATGGATTAATCGGTGAAGGAGTTGACACTTTCAAATTAGTTTTGGATGGTCGCTTGCTGCTGTCAAACGGAATGTTAGGACTTTGTCGCACGCTCTTGTAATAATCCAGAGCTCCTTGCATCGAGTTGTTTTTCAGCTCGAACTTCACCTTTTTCGGCGTATTCAAACCGTTCAGGCTAATATTAACCTTGTCCTGTTTTTGGAACTTTTTGATTTTATTAACCACAAGTTTCGCTCCATCTTTACCTTGTTTACTTTTATCTTTCTGCGTTTTAACTTTAACATCGTTTTTAAGTTTGACTTCGTTTTTTTCTTTAAGACTGTTTTTTACTTTGCTTTGTTTTTCTTCAACGTTTTTTTCTCTCAGTTTCCTTTTGACTTTGACATCTTTTGTTTTGTCACTTTTGACTTTGCCATCTTTTGTATTATCACTTTTGACTTTAACATTGGGTGCACCGTTAACTTTGACTACTTTAACATTTCCAACTTCCTCGGCTTTTGCTTTCTTAGCTTTGTCTTTTTTAACTTTGACATTGTTTTCTGTTTCTATTTTTTGTTTCTTTATTTTTGGTTCCTCTAAGTTGTCTTTATTGGCTTGTTTCCGCTTCTTTTTCTTGTTATCAGGCTCAGTTTCTTCCACTTGCCAGTCACCATTCTGTAACATAGTTTCGTTTCGAGTATTAGTAGTAATTCATGCATTAGTTGAGTTGTTTGCCAGCTGTTCGATAAATTAAATTTAAAAAATCAAAAAACCCGACAGCCTTAAAAACTGAAAGGAAGAAAACAAGTCTAGTGGTCTAGAACTCTGTCAAGAAGCTCATTTAAGGTTCAACAGTCGGGACCCATTCAAATCGTAACCAGCTCAAAAACTCTTGGTAATGGGTCCCGACTGTTGAACCTTAAATGAGCTTCTTGACAGAGTTCTAGACCACTAGACTTATTTTCTTCCTTTTAGTTTTTAAGGCAGTCGGGTTTTTTGATTTTTTAAATTTAATGTTTTTTATTTTATACTTTTTGATATTTCTGTGAAAATAGTAGATTAAAAGTATTATAACCCATATTTAGAATGGGCTAATTATTAGCTTTCATTTGATTCCCATATTGTTACAATACAATTTTATCCCTTCGCCATATTTTTTTTCGCAGACGCCATATTGCAATATTATATAGCCTATGTCACTCCGACAGTTATGACGAATCCAATGATACCTCATATGTTAAAATCCGTCCAGCCGTTTAGGCTGCAGCGAGGACCAAAGAAATGGACATACATACCCACATACATACATACGCTCGAAAAACATAACCCTCCTTCGGGCAGTCGGGTAAAAAAATGGAATATTAGGCGAAACTCTGCGCAGGGGGCGACACTAGCACAAACCGCCGTGACAACGTCATCTCTTTATAGTTTGTCGTCATGATGGATCATGACTATTTACTAGTAACAAAATGACATGATATACATCGATAGTAACTATAGAGCCATATTTCCAAAAAAAAATTGAAATAATCCATATTTAATATTATAAATGCGAAAGTGTGTGTGTGTTTGTCCGTCTTTCACGCCGTAACGGAGCGACGGGTCAACGTGATTTTTGGCACAGAGATAGTTTATGGGCCCGAGAGTGACATAGGCTACTTTTTATCCCGGAAAAATGCACAGTTCCCGGGGGAACAGCGCGCGATAACCGAATACCACGCGGGCGGAGCCGCGGGCAAAAGCTAGAATGACATAACGGCATCCTACGGACATGTAACACATTCAAAAAACTGTTCACTGTTTGTGCTAGTGATACATTCTGACGGAATTTTTTTTTCAAATTCCTGACGATGGTAAGTGATCACCGCCGCCCATGGACACCTACAGAATTTTAGGACTGCGGGTGCGTTGCCGGCCTAAAAGGGGGTCTAAAGGGGGGGGGGGATGGGCCTTCGGATCTCCTACTCACCGTACGAAACACAGTAGCAAAACCAGAAATCGTTGGGTTGTCTGAAATTTTCAGTTATTATAGTTAACACCTTGTAAGGTACTCACGGCATTAGTACGTTTGTCTGTCTGTCTCTTGGCGGCGGGCACCTCGTCCACGATGGAGTGTCCGGCGCGCGACCTGGCCAACAGCCGTTTGCGGTGTTTGCGGCTGAGACCTACGGACACACAGTTTAGTGTTGAGAAAACGTGTGCTGCAAATATGTTTATGTATTGGTACGTGACATATTATGGGCATGGTGAACGGTTGTGTTGTGAGAATGAACTCTGGTTGAGTGCGAAACGCGTGATGCGGTGGTGGTGATAGTTGGGTTTGTGTGATTTGTACGTGGAGGAGCTGTATGAAGTTATGAACACACATTTTTGTTGCATAGACGTAGCTGTTGTAAGGTCGAGAGAGCAAAGTAATCATTTGTAGTTCATAAATCAGATTTATGGTTTCCAAGTAATACATATGTATTATTTTTCTATTATATTATTTTTATATTTTTTTTTTTTTTTTTTGAATTTTTACTATTTAGCTATTCTTTAATTAATCAAACCACAAATAATCAAAAGAAACCAAACAATGTCAAAGAAAATTTTAAAATTATTATTTATAATCTATATAATACAATAATAATTTATTAAAAACAGTTATACAATAAAAAAAAAAAAATGTCAAAATCACGAAAAGGAGAAAAAAATTGAGAATAAATTATATAATAAAGTAAAAAAAAACTACTCCATACCCGTCCGCATCGTACTTTATTATTATTATTATCGTACTTTTTTTATATTAAATATGTAGGTAAGTGTACATTTATCTTTTTTTTTACCGTAGTTTTCGGTTTGTTCCCGCCGAGTCACGTTTAACTGTCACACTCACTCGTTGGGAATATTTTTACTAAAAAAAAATCCCAACCAGTGACACTTATGATTTGTGCGAGCGAGCAAGACTGTTCGGAGCAGAAGCGACTCGGATAGGTTAGGTTTAGAAGGCTAAGGCGGGAGCGCAGCGGTTTTTTTTTTAGGGTAACTGGTTGGGATTTTTTAGTAAAAATATTAAGATTGGTTTTTTGGAATATTTTTGTATTTTATATTTCAATTCCAATTTTTTTGTTATTTTTACGGTCACCCCGTAAAACCCATATCGAAAATACAAACTGAAATATAGATGCATAGAAAAACCAGAAAAATAAGACCAGCGCTGGGAAACGAACCCAGGTCCTACACCACCACTGGACAGTGATAGAGACACGAATTACTCCTATGCACCACATATCTCAGCTTGTTTGTTTTCCTATTTAGTCACTTAAGCAGCGACACTAGCGACATCTATGCTGTAGCCCTCATCGAGGAACTTTCAGCACCCCATTGGAACTAAGCGCTCACCCGGACAAGAGATGTCGTTATTAAGCAATCAAATTAAGATTGTTTTCTTGGAATCTTTTTGTTTTTTTTTTTCGAGGACCTGGGTACGATTCCCAGTGCTGGTCTTATTTTTGTATTTTCGATATGGTAAAAATATTCCCAACGAGTCACACCGTGACAGTTAAGGGTGTGACTTGTTGGGAGCAAACGTAGTTTTCTAACCTTTACGTTTTATCAGTTCAGCATGACGAGCAAGAGTGGCCTCACTTCTATGTTAAGCTCATCATCTTAATAATCGTCATCATAATAATAATCATTATCATTATTACCATAAGAATTATTATCGCAATAATCATAATCATTATCCAGGACGTCAAGATACAGGCTCGGCCTAGTTTGGGGTCCGCCAGACATCTTTTTTTATGTATACGTGTGTAATTTTTAAGGGAAATAAATTATTATTATTGTTATCATAATAATCATTATATATTTTTTTAATTAACTAATAAAAAGTAAATTTATTTAAGAATATAAACTTATAGAAAATACAGTCATATGCCTAAGAGCTAAATACTACTAAATAATAAATCTACTAGCTAACTTAAATAATATTTTTATATTATAAAAAAGACCGCCTCGAATCGTTCCTAATAATATAATTTATATTTCATTATAATTATCATCATAATAATCATTATCATTATTACCGTAATAATTATTATCATAATAATAATCATCATCATGACGGCTATCCTATCCAATAAGGTCACCTCTGAGCGCCAGCTCGTCCCCGTTGGCGACCAGCTTCTTCTCCAGAGCGCGCAGGGTCCTCGCCGCGCGCGCGGGACGCAGCGGCGGGCCCGCCTCCAGCACCGGCGGCGGCCTCCCCCCCGCCGCCAGCGGGTGCCCGCCGTCAGCAAACTGCTCCAGACTGGAAACAAGTTTAGAAACGTACTAACAACCAAAGATGTGCGAGGATGTGTTGCGAGGAACGTGTTTTTAACCCCCGACGCAAAAAGAGGGGTGTTATAAGTTCAACCGCTATGTGTGTCTGTCTGTGACACCGTAGCTCTTTAACGGGTGGGCCGATTTGAATGCGGTTTTAGGGGTCTCTGCGCTAGTCTATGCTACTACAGATTATACATGTCGGCGGCCGATCGTAAAATCCGCCAGATCACGAAATTCCTAGGCATATCGTGAAACGCCGCCATTTCATGATATGCCTAAACGTTGGCCAGCATATCACGATGTGCCTGAGAAATAATACGGCAGATCGATTAGAGCAACGCATTCGTCGATATTCCTAGCTCTATACCGGGCACATCGTAAAATAGTTTCTTATTTGGCCACTGGTGGCGCTGCGTATGCAATGGCGGCCGTGACCAGCTGACCGCCCGTGTTTGTTTAGCGCGTGAAAAATGTCGGCGTCGCAACAAAATGATCTTTAAACCGTAAATAGTGATTGAATTCAAAATATAAGTGCAAAAGAAGCTTTTGAACATCAGCTCCGTTCTTTTTATGTGAATCAAACGGATTCTGTGCACAATGTGAAAAAACCATGGACGTCTGCCCGTATTTTAGAGGTTAGAATTTTGTTGGTAAATAAAGTATTCACTAGTTGTTATTTATTTATATAGAAAAATTTAGGTACGACGAGCGAAGCGAGGAGTGGTTAGTATTAATTGTGATCACGACGCACGAGCCGAGCGAGCGAAGCGAGCGTGCCGCGGCAGCGGCCGGCGAAGTGCCAGAACCGATATGGCGGCGTTTCATGATATGCCTAGGAATTTCATGATCTGCCTAAACTGGCCAAATCATGAAATGGCGGCGTTTCATGATATGCCTAGGAATTTCATGATCTGCCTAAACTGGCCAAATCATGAAATGGCGGCGCTTCATGATATGCCTAGGAATTTCATGATCTGCCTAAACGTCACTAGGCAAATCGCTAAACGGTGAGTTATGAACGATATGGCGGATGTCCCTTAGCCAATTCATGAAATGGCGGCATTTCACGATATGCCTAGGAATTTCGTGATCTGGCGGATTTTACGATCGGCCGCCGACATACACATGTTTCATTCAAGAAATAATGTCAGATATTGACGAAGATTTTTCAAATGAAAAATAAATATTGAAATCAAGTGAATTTTGGTGAAAAAAGTGATTAGACGTCTAGTTAAAAGACACGAATTATAGATGAATGTGTTATTGATTCGATCCAGTGGGTGCTTATACAAGAATTTAGATGAAATCGGTTTGTTTACACTTTTAATAAATTGGATACGCATAATGTATAATATCATTTATTTTCTAAACTGAATAGTTTGCGCGAGAGACACTTCCAAAGTGGTAAAATGTGTGCCCCCCCCCCCTACAACTTCTAAAATAAAAGAATGATAAAACTAAAAAAAATATATGATGTACAATTACCATGCAAACTTTCACCGAAAATTGGCTCGAACGAGATCTAGTAAGTAGTTTTTTTTTAATACGTCATAAATCTTAAAATAAAGGAAACTTTTCTATTATATTACTAGCTGCTACGGAACCCTTCATAGGCGAGTCCGACTCGCACTTAGCCGCTTTTTTATTTGAAATCAGGTTTTCTAGCGATGGTTCTTAGACATGTGTCATCCAAATTAGTTCTTTGTTGAAGTTGAACTTTGAAATGACAAAGTCGGGGGTTTACCAACTTTTTTGGTTAGGTTATTGGACATTGGTGTTTCATATGCTGGTACTCACAGCGCGACGCACTTCCTGGCGCGGCGGTGGCCGGCGCCGGCGGCGGACGCGAGCTGCGCGCGCAGCATGTCCGCCAGCTGGCGCGCCGGCACCGGCAGGGCTTGCAGGACCACGTCCACGTGGCCCGCCCGCGGGTCCAGCGGCCTGGGGGACCAAACACAAGTGCTATAAGAAGAGTTTTATAGTGGAAGAGATCGCTTTTTAGCGATAACACCGCCTATTGTCTACCTGATTTTTTATTTTTGTAATGTCTTTGTACTGTTTTTGGTGATCAATAAAGAATATTTGTATTGTATTGTTTTGTATTGTTATACTATTTTATGCAACTGTTATGTAATTAGGCCTAATAACGTACAGTTGCATACATTTATCTACATTGATATATTAAATCCTCTATCAATTTTCACGGCATTTTTGATCTGTCATAGCGACTTCTCATTTATCGACTCTGGGCGTTTTTAAGTGTACTTTTTTTTAATTTTGGAAAAACTCAGAATCAAGAGCACAATTCATTCCGATAGTTTAAAACAATGTCCCCAAGTGTCAACAACAATGTCCCTAATTTTGATCGAGCCAGAAACATAGGTAGGTTTAGGTTATGTTAAGTTTGCATCGGCCCGAGAACTCCCAAAGCACATTGAAGTAGGAGAGCACTGTCGATTCAAAGTGAGAAAAACTCTACTATGAAAATAAGCTTCAGTAAAAGACTATAGTGAGAAAAAAATCATTTGGTAAACAATTCGAATGAAAAGATTGCAATCAGAAAAAAAAAGATTTTGCCACGCCATTTTCTATGCTGGTTGTTCTTTAATAATATTTAGAATGTTTTTTTTTTCAAGTTTCTTAATGCTCGGTGTGAAAAGTTGTATGAGCCACTCGGGAGCGAAATTATTTTCACCATGGGCGTTAACACTGGAATCCCTCATTACGCTCAGGATTCTACTTTAGAATCCCTCGCTACGCTCAGGATGCTATTGTAGAATCCTTCGCTACATTCTGGATACAATGTACGCCCTCGCCGTAAATACACCATTTTGCTCCCTTGTGACACAAATAACTATTGTCAAAAATATCACTAAACTCACCCATCAGTGATCTCATCATCGCTGTCATTTTCATCACTCTGCTCTTCATCGCCCTGCGCCTCATCCCCACTCTCTTCGCCCTCCTCCTGGTCAGATTTAACCTCCTCATCGTCTTCCTAAAATTATTAATTATTATTATTGCATTATCTCCAATTATTTCTAGGGTTCCGTACCTCAAAGGAAAAAAACTGAAGGATCACTTTGTTGTCTGTATTTTATATCGTTTTAATAATATAATAATAATTAATTGTATTATAGTATTTTATGCAACTGTATCGTAATAGGGGTCCTTAAAACACGAGCTACGCCTCGTTTCATAATAGGGTCACATGAGTGTTTTAAGGCCTAATTACCTACAGTTGCATACAATATTTTATCTATATCCATATATTAAATCCTCTATCACGTGTAACTCTTACTAGGTAACGCCCGTGACGACCTGCTGCTACCCCCCCCCCTCCCTGTGCTGTAATTATGTTTGAAATCTCATTACGATACAGATTTCTGTAACGTTATGAGAATTACGATACATGGTGGTGGTGGTATGCTGGTCGTAATGGTCATTACTTATGGTTTTTGAACGCATAATTGAGGATTTACTATATGGGTGTAGATAAAAGGTCCTTAACTCCAATATCATAGAAGTATCATTTAACTTTGTTGTAATATTCGTTTAAAGGAAATAAGTAAGTACTATGTGTTGAGGAGTATAGTAATTCCATTTGAAGTTCTGTGGTGTTTTGTTAAGCATGGTGTGACGTCTGATATTATGGTGCGCGTCACCTCGTTTAAGTTAAGCTTAAACATGTATACTATGGCTATCTGTGGGATCCTGTAATTGGCTCTGTGTTGCTATTCCTTCTACAAATATTGTGTTTTAGCTGTTGGTTCTCCTTAAATAAATAAATATTTAATACCTAGTAATTAGAATATAAATAATTTTCAGAGAAACTTTTTTACCTGCACGTCTCCGTGAGCCATGAGGTCGGTAAGCACCCGGCGCGCGGCGGCGGCCAGCGGCGGCGCGGCGCCGTGGCACACGTACAGCACCAACGGACGCAGCAGGACGCACAGGCTCGCGGGGGGCACCCGCCCCATAGACACCTGGAGGAACCAGCAAGGGCTTCAACTATTACGTAACGCAATTTTTGACCCTCCTCCCCCCACCCCATCTAAAGCTCCGCTGATACCTAAGATGTGCTTGGATGGTGAAAGAGTAAATAGCAGCCTAAGGTATAAAATACACCTAAACTTAACCCTACCTTTACCTAAGTATGTAAAATAATTAGGTATTAAGCTACTATATATGTTTGAAGTATATCATTAATAATAATATTAAATAAGAATTTATATCAGATATTTGTAACCATAGATTTATTTTATGTAAAACAATTTATAAAATGATATAGTTAATTGGCCCTCTAATATTGCTGTGTCCTAACAGGGCGTCACATGTATACCTAGACCTGTGTATGTATAGACGACCAGATGGCCTAGTGGTTAGAGAACCTGACTACGAAGCTTGAGGTCCCGGGTTCGATTCCCGTGTCGGGGCAGATATTTGTATGAAAAATACGAATGTTTGTTCTCGGGTCTTGGGTGTTTAATATGTATTTAAGTATGTATCTATCTATATAATTATATTTATCCGTTGCTTAGTACCCATAACACAAGCTTTGCTAAGCTTACTTTGGGACTAGGCCAATTGGTGTGAATTGTCCCGTGATATTTATTTATTATTATTATTTATTATACCTGCCTATTTATAATTCCATCTATGTTTGTAATGTGATATGCAATAAATGAATGAAATGAAAATGAACTTGGAATATTCCGTACAAAATACGAAATCCTTAGATAAATTTTACTTATTTTTTTCGTAATGGCTACGGAACCCTATTTCGGGCGTGTCCGACACGCTCTTGGCCGGTTTTACAAGCTTCTATTTAGTTTCACCTGTACCGTTGTCTTTCTGTCTGCCTCTAATCAAATCTTGCTAGTTAAACTCGACCAACTTCCAGTAGTCAGATTGACTTCAAATTTGGAATACTTATGTAAATCGCGTGACAATACAATAATCTGGTAGTGACGTCCTGGTAGTCTGGCCAGGATCGTCTCCGCAGGACGGAACTCTTCAACGGGTAATGGCATCGACTTAAAATTTGGTATGCTAATGTAGTTTGGGTGGCAATGCGAGTACAGTCAACAAAAAGTACAGTCGGCAGAAAAAGCTTGTATTAAAAAATGAAATATTTATCAATATTTATGTAACAACAAAATTCACATCTTTACGCTTAAGTTACCTTGGAAATCTCCTCCAGGTAACAATCGGCGACGTGCAGCGACATAGAGATCGCGTTGCGAGCGAAGAGCGGTGTGTTCAGAGCTAGGATGCCTGCGAAGGGAAATATATATAAGAGGACTAGCTTTTGCCCGCGGCTCCGCCCGCGTGGTATTCGTTTATCGAACACGGCGCCAAGGGCCTGGCAAAAGACAGGCCAAATACCAGGCATTAGGCGTAAAATTACTCATTTTTTTCGTAATGGCTGGCTTCCGGCACGCTCTTGGCCGGTTTTTATTACTAAGACTTCGCTGTCCGTCCACCCGTCCGTCCGTCTGTCACCAGGCTGTATCTCATGAACCGTGATAGCTAGACAGTTGAAATTTCCACAGATTATTCTGTTGCCGCTATAACAACAAATAATAATAACAGAATAAAATTAATATTTAAGGGCGGCTCCCATACAACAAACGTGTTTTTTTTTGCTAATATCTGATGTTGTATAGATAATGGTACGGAACCGTTCGTGCGCGAGTCCGCCTCGCACTTGACCGGTTTCCAAACTCACCGTCCTTGTGTGCCAGCATGCCGGCGAAGTGGTCGCAGGCTGTCTCGCTCCAACCGCTCCGTTGCACGCAGCGCAGCGCCCCGCGGAGGTAACGCCGCACCAACTGTTCAAGAACATATTGTCGTTCCAATCGTTTATTTAACTTTTAACAGATCACGCACGTGAAATAATTCAGAATAATTTTCGGTACAATGTACTACAGAGAATACCGTGCTTCATGGACGGGCACCGCCCACTTAGTGATGTGCCATTCGTAATGAATGACCATAGACTATAAAAACCGTTTTGAATTAAATCGATTTTATAAATAAAACATACATTTAAAATTATTGTGATCATATTTATGTGGGATCGTTTGAAGGCAAAATAAACTTTTAAGCAAAAAGTAAAATGTTTATTAAAAAATATTAAATACGGAATACACTGATAGCAAGGAAACAACAAAAATCACAACTAGCATGTAGGCTCACCCGATCAAAACTCAAATCTTAAATCCCTTTCACTCACTCGCTTGTCTCATTCACTCCACAATAAGTCTTCATTTATTCGGTCGCTCGTTTACATCAAATCATTCGTCCGCAAATCCACCCTCATTCCCACATTTATATCAAAATCATTTAAAAATAATAAACACATTATTATGCCTTTAGGGATTAAAAAGTTAAAACAACTAAAATAGGCACTATAATATAATATTGGGTGGAAACCCTAGAGATGAAAACACAATTTTCCACCCGGCTATCTCCATGAAAATTAAACTTTCCGAACAGAAGAGATGAAAAATGCCTTGTTTATCCAATGCCATGATTACAAAATTGTCTAAGTTTCAGGAAGACTTAACCCGAGTTTAGACTTGCAAGTAAAATCGTGTTGTAGTGGTCGGTATACTCGGCTTTACTTACGTTATTTGAGAGAAACATGTCATTCTCTTCTAACGACGTAAATAAGACAGAGACATCATGCGTATCTCTAGTCGTCTAGGCTCAGTTGGTGAGCTTGTTGGTTGTTGTCAGTGTACCGTATCCTTAGTGTCTCACTAGATGGCAATACGTATCGTGTTATTTGTGTTCTCACTGGTGCCATCTATTGGAAAATCGAAGGAAAGAAAAATAGCCAGTTGAACAGCCAGTATTAGGGTGATACCATTTGCTTGTACTAGGTGGTGTCTCTGTTATATTATCTACTTTGTGCCAGGGCTAAATGCAAGTATGGCCTTCAGGACCCAACCCGTTTTTTGTTATGAGAATTAAAGTTTTTATCTATTTGTATCTATGCATACGTTTTGGCCCTCACCATAAGGAACTTGTCGATCCTATGCTGATCAATCCCGAACCACTCCGTAGCGAGCATCTTGAAGCCGGCGCGCGCCAGCAGCATCGCGCTCTGGATCTGCTCGGGCGGGAACAGGTCCAGGATGCCGGCTATGCTCTCGCACAGGTCCTCCTGGAACGTTGGAAAGTGTTAAATACACTGTTTTTTTTTTATTCCATTAACTTCGGCACACTGCTTGGTTCATTGATATGAACTATATGGTAATTAACGTTTTCGCAAAATAGAAAAAACATTTTTTTTCCTATATAAGCTTCACAGCCATTGTTAATTGTTAAATTGTAAAATTAGCAAACTTGACAAGACAATATATATGGAAAATTTAACAAAATGGCAGAGCTATACAAACAGGGTGTTCCACAGCTATGCTAAGGAGGGAAAGTATCTCAAATATTGTTAAGATAAGATAAGATAAGATGATTTATTTGTAAAACATGAGTAAGTTTACATAATGGTCACAGGTTTACAATAATGTTCGTCACGTTTTGCCTTTCGGCGTACAAATTCATTTGTCAATAATAATATTTAATCTAATAGAAAAATAATTGAATTAAGTGATCCCATTATCCATAACAATAATAATAATAATAAAATTAAACAAGTACTCTAGACACTTAAAAACTATTATCATTTAAAAATTCATTATTATTATAATAACATTTTCCCAGTAATAATTCCATGATCCTTTTCTTAAATATGTCAATAAATAGATAGGTCAATGTTGATAGATCAATCATTATACTGAAAAAACATTTCATTCTGATTTTGAACTGCATTCAAAGATTTTGGAAAAAAAACCCTACCTCAAGTGTTTGAACTGCAAATGAACCCATGATATGGCAAATAAAAACAGCCATAATTTTACGACACCCATTATTTTTAGCCAAATGCAAATAATGCATCTTAATTAAGAGGAAAACAATGAAAAAACATTAACAATTTCAAGGAAATGAATACTAGTTCTTAGGGTTCCGTAGTCAACTAGGAACCCTTATAGTTTCGCCATGTCTGTCCGTCTGTCTGTCCGTAGGTAAGCTCAGACACCGTTAGTACTAGAAAGCTGTAATTTAACATATCAGTCACGCCGACAGTGGTGCAATAAAAAAAAAGGTTTTTTTTTTTATTGTACCTCCCATAGATGTAAAGTTAGGGTGATTTCTTTTCTCTCGAGTAACCCTATATTGTGGGGTGTTGTTGGATAGGTCCTTTAAAACCATTGGGGGTTGCTAAAACAATTTAACTATAAAGTGCAAATTATCTTTGAAATCGAGCACCCCCCGCCATATAAATCTAAACTGTTGGGTGGAAAAATTTGAAAAAAAACAGAATGGTAGTAAATATATTAAATTTACAAAAAAAATTATAGCAGCTAAGATTGCTTGAGAATTATTAGTAGTTTAAGAGTAAATAGCAGCCTAAGGTATAAATAAAATATACCTAAAGTTGGAAGATTCAGTACATAATACAAATCCTTAGAAAAATATTATTGATTTTTCGTAATGGCTACGGTACCCTATCCTAGGCATGTACGACACGCTCTTGGCCTTTTTTTTACCATTTGGTGGGATAGATTCCGTATCAGTTCATACAGGATTCAATATAATAAAATGTATGAATGCCAATTAAGTCATTTTAAAAATCAAAAAGGAGTTTTCTTTCTGTAATATTTTACATCTAAAATTTTGGTGAAAAATTTTAAGCCATGCAAAGTCTTGATAGATGTATAGACCAGCTCATAGTCACTGGTATTTACATCATGTGAGATAGGTGATGGATTCAAAACATACACACCTGAACAAGAGGTTTGTCAGACATCCACACAGCATAGAAGAGCCCTTTCCAAACCCTTGTGAAATCATCCTCCTTAAATTCTGGAAAAATTAACAAAAATACAAAATTAAATAAATAAATAAAAATAAATATCACGGGACAATTCACACCAATTGACCTAGTACCAAAGTAAGCTTAGCAAAGCTTGTGTTATGGGTACAACTAAGCAACAGATAAATATTATTATATAGATAGATACATACTTAAACACCCAAGACCCGAGAACAAACATTCGTATTTTTCATACAAATATCTGCCCCAACACGGGAATCGAACCCGGGACCTCAAGCTTCGTAGTCAGGTTCTCTAACCACTAGGCCATCTGGTTGTCAAAATTTAATTCTAATAATAAAATATTAAACTTTGCAGAGTATTTGTCGAACCATTTAAAGTTGCAGGTCAGACTTTACCAAAGGGGCCCCCATAACATACTTAAAAAAAAATTACTTCATAAAAAGCATTAAAAACATGGGAATCAAAAAAGACCTATCATTTTCAAATAACCTAACCAACAAAAAGTTGGAAAACCCCTGACTGTGAATATCTCAAAAGACGGCTGAACTGATTTTGATAAAACATGTTTAAGAACCATCGCTAGAAAATCTGCTTTCAAAAATTTAAAATACAAACTGAAATATAGATGCACAGAAAAACCAGAAAATAAAAAATACAAAAAGATTCCAAATAAACAATCTTAACCTGCTGTCAAATAAAATAAACCGCATTAAAATCGGTCCACCTGTTTAAGACCTATGGTGCCACAGACAGACACACACAGATATACAGACACACATAGCGGTTAAACTTATAACACCCGTCTTTTTGCGTGGGGGATTAAAAAGAAATAATATCAACCAAAATTAGTATGAATTTTTTATTATTTTGAAGTTTTTTTTTTGTTCTGATAACCCTTTTTTTAAATGATTGTATTGTATAGAGTGCGATAAAATAAGCATCTTTTATTTGAATAGCTTTGCTCTGTGACCACCTACAGATGAGATAGGAGATGTAGAAGTGGAAAAATAAGAAATTATCTTTTTAAGTGATTTTTGCGACTAGCAGATCATTTTTAAACTGTTTTTGGCATTTATGCGTATTACACGAGTACGCTTACTGATTCTCCACAGTCTGTGTAACGTTATTTTAATTCGAAATGCGTGTTTGTATACGCTGTATAAGTATGTTTTAAGGTTATGTTGCAACTCAAACAGAATGAAAAAATCACTTAATATAACACCAAAAACAACATTTAACATATCATAAATACCGTAATTCTTTTCAAAACAATTGAGAAGCCACTTTTTCAAAGCGCGGAGCACCCGATCGCGCGTTTTCTTCTCATTCCCCGACAACAATCTGGCGAACTTAATTTCCTGCGCTACGACGGCCACTTGCTGTTTTTTGGACTTGTCTATCGGTTTCTTCTTGATTTTGCGTTTTTTCTCTGTTGCTTTCATTTTGATAAATAGAACGGTATAATATTAAATAGAACGCGTGCGAATCTTGCTCGAGCGAGTGCGTCGTGGGTTTCAGTTGAATGAATGACATTGACATGACAGATCTTTTTTTTTTTTGAATTTTATGGCCTGGTTACTAGACCTTTAAGCCAACATGACAGATCTCGCGTGCGTGCGTGTTGCCAGGTGTATTATTTCGAAAACCATCCGCAACAAATTATAAATCTAAACCGCTGTGGTATTTAACAGAGCGTAAAAACATGTATGAATTCTCAAAGGTAGTTAGCCTATGACACTATTTTAACGTACTTACTTTTACTTGAAGTTTACTTGTCTTCCTTTTAACACTCCTATGCTGTCACCGCGGCTCTTCTGATTAAAGTAAATATAGTGAATTTTGAATTTAACCATTACGAATTTATCAGGGAGCACAAAAGTGCTCCCGCTATATAAGTCACGCGTGATCGTACCGTCCGTTTGCCGAAGCGATTCTTGTCACTTTTGATCCTTAACTTTCTTTGTGACAAATTTGTACGTTGCCCGTTTCAAATAAAAAAAAAAACCTTTCTTGAGGATCAACCTCTCGTATGACAGAAATTAAAAAAAAAACTGCATTCAATTCTCATTTCCGGCAAATAAATACCAATTAACTTAAAGACTTTAAGCTTTTCAAATGTGACCTTACCGCTTTAAATTAAAACCACTAGAATTAGAAATACGAATTTCACATATTAAAAATGCAAAAGATAGGCTTATTTTATTACTTTGGCACATACTTATTTGTGTCTAGAGACATACGAGAAGTTACCCCCTTTTCCAGGCCCCGCTAATTTCTATGAGGGATTAGTTTAAAAGCGAATATTTTGAACATTTCAAAATTTGTACCATATTCTAAATTTAGCAAGGATGTATATTTGTGTAAATTTATGTTTACTATAGAAACTATGCCAGGAAAAGGCTAACGAAGAGATTTGAATTTCCCATATTAATGAATCATCTGCTTAGAACTATAAAATGAAATAAAACATTAAAAAATTCAAGACATTTATTTCATAATACAATCATAACAATGTGTATAATCATAATCAATCTATCTATATTAAAATATGTAAGACTACGCATGTACACAATCTTACACAATACACTTTTCAGTATTAATAATAATAACGCATAATTTAAAAATCTCATAAATTAACAATAAAAATGGAATGTATTTTACAACGTACTGATAAGTGATAACAATGTTTATTTAAACTTTCGTTTTGCCGCCACATTAAAATTAAAACTGACGTGGCTGTATGGATCACATTCCCTTTACCCATCCCTACATGGATGAAAATAAAAATGAAATGTAGGGCGCCAATTTCTTCGTGATTGCCACACTATGTGTAGAGAATTTTTGTATTTTTAAGTTTCCCATATGCTTTTAGTCGCTGTACTGAAATTGTGATTTTTAATTCAGATTATTTTTATTCATCATCACCGAATAAAGAAAGGGGATCGATGAATACGGTTTCCGCTGGTTTGGCTTCTTTTGTGGGTTGAGGTGCTGGTGTAGTGACTTGTTTAATTTCTGAAAAAAAAAAAAAAAACAAATTTACATTGACGGTACTGGGTAAGTTTAATATTTGTATCTTAATACGTGGATTAAAGAGTTTGATTTTTACACTGCTTAAAAGGGTAGCAGACCTCAGTATTTCATATTAATTTCAACTTGATACGTTTTTGATTTCCTGGTAGGGAACCATAAAAAGGACCAAAGTTACATTAGTTTTACTAACTGGCAACACTGAACTGGCAGTGAGTAAAGCCATGGCCAGAAAAAAAAAAGAAATAGTACACACTATTTTTTTGCAGTGGCTATCCTGGAACGCGTAGTGTATTATCTATTAACCTAAAATTGTAACTAAACTTACCTTTAACTTTATTTGCACCGAATAAGTCATCATCATTATCATCATCACCAAACAGACTCTTATCCTTTTTAGTAGTTAATTTAGTTTTAGCTTTAAACAAATCATCCTCGTCACTTGAGACATCTAGAATAGATTTTTTAACAACAGTTTTCTCTTTTGCCACTTCTTTGATTTCCTGTGGTTTTACATATACTATTTCTTCTACAACTGGTTCTGGCTTTGGTGGGAAATCATCAAAAACGTTGTGGATTTCCTTTTCTACAGTTGCTGCTTTTACTGTACTTATTTGTGTATCAGATTGGTAAACTTTGCCAAGTGTTTCTATGCCTTTTTTATTAATATTCGTAAATATGTCTTCTTCATCTGAACTTATATTTGATTTCAACGGTTTAGGTGCAATTTTAGTCGTTTTATTCGTAAATAAGTCATCGTTTTCATCGGAATCTAAAAATATTTTCGTATTTTTATTTTCACTCTTTTTAAACAAATTTTCATCAGAAATATTTGATTTTTCCGCATCAACTGCTGTTGTTTTTGTTTTAAACAAATCGTCGCTATCGTCGGAATCTAAAAATGTCTTTTTCTCATTTTGTACTTCTTTAATTTCATCATCTTGTTTAGGTTCTTTCAATTTGGCATCCTTGATTCTGCATAAGTCATCGTCATCTGATTCTAGAAAAGAGTTTTTTTCAGCATTATCTTTTGTTACTTTACTATCTGTTTCATCTTTCTCTTTTTTAAACAGTTCTTCGTCAGAATCAACGATATTTAAATGCTTCTTTTTATTTTCTGTACTATTATCATTCTGGTTTGAAGAATCACCAAATATGTCATTGTCATTTAATATGTACACTGTTTTGACCACTTTGACATCATCTTTAACACTGTTGTCATTTGAACTGTCTAAGCTAGAATCTGTCAAATCTATTGCGGATTTTCTTACAGCTTCTTTCCTAGCACGTCTAGTGGAAGGTCTTCTTTTGACTTGAATCTTAGGTCTCTCTTTAGATAACTTATTATCAAGTATTTCTGGATCATCGAAGCTGATAGATTTAACCATTTTAGGTTCAATTTTGTCAGTTTTATGTAACTCCTCGTTGCTAGCTGTCTGTCCGTCTGTGTCTTCTAGTTGTTTCTTTTTTGGTGAAGCACCCGGTAACAGTGTGTTGACATTTATATTGAAATTCATTGGTTTTAGTTTGCCAATTTTTTTGGGTTCTTTACTCGTGTTGTCTGTGGTGTCTTGTGTTTCTTTTGGCACAGGTTTATATTCTTTATCGTCAGATTTTGATGCAATGTCATCGCTTGCATCAAGTTCAGGACTAAAATCATCAGGTTTTACAGCATTTGGTGTGTAGCTATCATTTTTAATAGGTTTCTGTACAAAATCAACATCTAAAGCGGGCGGTTCATCATTAAATATGCCAAATCTTTCACCACTTTGACTGAAATCTGGTTTTTCATCACTGATGACATCATTCTTCTTAAAAAATAGAGCCTCGTCATCAGAATCATCACCATACAACGCATTTACATTTTGCGATTTCTTAGGTTCTTTAGGCTTTTCGAAAATTGGTGGTACGTCATCAAAAATATCAGAGAAAATGTCGTTTTTGTCAACGTTGGTTGAAAATATTTCAGGGCTATCAGTTTTCGGGATATCTTCATACAAATAAACATTTTTATCCACTTCATGTTCCTTTTCTTTAGGAATTGGAGGTACAGTTCTAAATAGTTCATCGTCAGAATCATTAAATAAACTTTGTCTTGTTGTGTTTATTGTTGTGTTTTCTTCGTCCGCGGCAATTCTGGTTGTTCTTAGTATATTACCTGTTTGTGTATCAGGATTGTCGAAAATACGATCTTCAGGAGGTTTAGGCTCAAAATCATTAGGATCATCAAATGCCGGAGTATTTACAAGTCCTTGATTTTCGTCAACACTATCTTTGCTCGTCAGTTTAGTATCAGAAAACGGCTTTTCACCGTCAAAATTTTCATGAACCGTTTTAATCTTTGATTCTTTAATGGTTTCTGATTTTTTAAACAAATCATCACCATCACTGAAAATATCTTTGTTAATACTTTCAATCACGTCAAGTGCATTCGATTTTTTTTCACTATTAAACAAATCACTGGAATCATTGATTGATTTACTATCTTTCAATTCCTTTTCGAATCTTTTGACTTCTGATACAAATATACTATTGTCGTCTTTTTCAATAACATCAGTATTATTTATTGTATCTTTGATTGATTCAGTTATTTTTGAATTGTTTGAGATTGATTCATCATCAGAATCAAATAAAGTAGTCTTACTAACTTCAGTTGCTCTGTTAAGTGTATTAGATTTTGTTAATTTCTCTTTTAAATCAGTTTTACTACTTGCAAATAGACCATCACTGTCATCATCATCATCACCAAATATATCATCACTTATTTTATATTCCACTGGTTTTTCAGCTTGAACAACTTTGTCTTTTAACTTATTTTTAGTAACATTTGTAAATAAGCCATCTTCACTATCCGAATCAAACAGGCTTTTTGATTCCTTCTTTATGTCTTTTATAACGTTTATTTTACTATCTTTGATATTTTTTTCAGATTTGAGTTGACTATCATCACGGAAATTACCTTTCTCAATTATTTTAACATTGGATTTACCCAAATCATTAGCTTTAGATATGTCAGCGAACAAATCATCATCATCATCAAACAACGGTTTCTCATTCTTTTTAGTCTCTTTTATTGGCACATTGACGATATCAGTTGAAAATATATCGTCAATATCGTCAAAAATGTCACTGAATGCATCTTTCTTTTTAACCACATCTTTTGGCTTAACTTCATCAACTTTGGCACTCTTTTTATTTAACTTTTCAGATTTAGCAAAGAGATCATCAAAAATGTCCCTTTCTTTCTTGACTTCTGTTACATCTTTGACTTCTTTGACTTTTTTGACCTCTTTAACCTCTTCATGTTGCTCTCGTCACCGGATCTGGAGGATTGCGACGATTGCGCTTCAAGATGGCCGCTCCAATGCTTTCGGCGTGCTTGTTGGTACCGAATAAAGATATGCCACCGACGGGTTTCTGTGAAATATAATAATCATCATTATCATCATTTAAGAGAGTAAGATCATCATCATCATCCCAGCCTATATACGTCCCACTGCTGGGCACAGGCCTCCTCTCAGAACAAGAGGGCTTGGGCCATAGTTCCCACGCGGGCCCAGTGCGGATTGGGAACTTCACACGCACCATTGAATTTCTTCGCAGGTTTGTGCAGGTTTCCTCACGATGTTTTCCTTCACCGCAAAGCTCGTGGTAAATTTCAAATGTAATTCCGCACATGAATTTCGAAAACTCAGAGGTGCGAGCCGGGGTTTGAACCCACGACCCTCTGTTTGAGAGGCGATAGGTCAAACCACTAGGCCACCACGGCTTCTAAACTTCTAAGAGAGTAAGATGCGTTTAATTAATTTAAAATAATCAGGTAGTCGTGATTTGTTAAAACGTGATTTCTCAAGTAGGTTTTGTATGGACATAGTGAGTTGTGACGTCATATAATTATTACATCTAATTGCAAATCAATCTAGCATACAGGGCCAAAATAAAGTTTTCTATTTTTAACCTCCAACGCAAAGAGAGATGTTATACATTATTATCCTATTTGAATTATAAATGCAAAAGTTTGTGCGTGCGTGTGTGTGTGTGTGTGTGTTTATTACTCCTTCACGCTAAAACGGCTGGACGGGTTTTCATGAAATTTGGTACATAGACAGCTGGACGTCTAGAATAACACATAGGCTACTTTTCATAGGAATCAAATCTTGAATTCTCAACCGCTGGGTTTAGTAGTCATGAAATTGTGCAAGGTCCGCCCGGATTGCTACCACCATCTTGCTCGCTAATCCTGCCGTGAAGCAGTAGTGCTTGCACTGTTGTGTTTCGGCGTGGAGAGTGAGACAGCCGGTGAAATTACTGGCACGTGAGGTATCCCATCTTAGACCTCTAGGTTGGCAACGCGTCTGCAATACCCCTGGTGTTGCAGATGTTTATGGCGGTGGTGATCTCTTACCATCAGGAGACCCACTTGCTCGTTTGCCATCCAGTCGAATAAAAAAAATAAAAAAATTAATTAATTGAAATGGACTTCATTACTACAAGTTTAACAAAATTGTATAAGGAAGAACAAAATAGGTAGGAATGCAAGTTTTAAGGTAAGAAATAAAATAGTTATATAGTACACGTTTTTGTTAGTGTAATATTTAGTTGTAATTTTAAACAAATACTTGAAAATGAGGGCTATCGCGAATGAATTCGCCGCTAGAGGCGCTAGTGTAGCGTGAGGTCTCCGAAATGTCAAATCTCATAGTTTTTGGGTGAGCTACGCGGGTTTATTTATATTAGAATAATTTTGTGAATATTTTTGCAATATCTGAAATTAATTATGGCAAATATGCGTTCCGGGCAATGAATGTCTGTGTTTTGAGACAGTTTTGTCTTTCGGAAACCTTTTTCCTCCCTTTTTCCGAACAAAACGGGGACTATGCAACACTGTGGCATGCTCGATATTTTTATGGTACGGTTTTAAGGTGTATTAAATATGATTTTAATCTAAACTTTGTTTTCACGCCCGTAATAACAGACTTTGAAAGCCATACTTAAAAACCTCACGCAACAGTGCGCCATCTAGTGAGACAAAAAACGATAGCCCTCATTGCGGTAATATAGTACTTTTGGAAACTCTAGGCCTGTAATAGTTACATATAAAATATTTGTAACCTTGCTTTTGTATGTCTGTTTGTTTCACAATAAATAAATAAAAATAAAAAATAAATATTGCGGATTCCCAGGGTTTCCTTTAAAATCCCAATTTCCATTGTAACTACCAGATCGAATAGTTTACGCGTGCGAAGCCGCGGGTAGACTCTAGTATATTATAAGTTTTACGCCAATATCAGTCTGTCTGTGGCATCGTAGCTCTCAAACGGATAGACCGATTTCGATGGTTTTTAGGGTTCCGACCTCAAAGGGTAAAAACGGGACCCTATTACTATGACTCCGCTGTCCGCCCGTCCGTCTGTCTGTCACCAGGCTGTATCTCAGGAACCGTGATAGCTAGACAGTTGAAATTTTTTACAGATGCCGCTCTATAACAACAATACTAATAAAACTAAAAAAAGAATAAAATAAATATTTAAGGGGGGCTCCCATACTAAAACCTGTTTTTTTTTGCTAATGTCTAATGTTGTATAGATAATAAGTACGGAACCCTTCGTGCGCGAGTCCGACTCGCACTTTGCCGGTTTTTTTATGTGAAAGCAAGTTTTTTTTGTCGTAGGTTTAGTTTAAAAGAGGGGTGTTATAAGTTGGACCGCTATGTGTGTCTGCCTGTGGCACCGTAGCTCTTAAACCGGTGGACCGATTTGAACGAGGTTGTTTTTATTTGAAAGCAGGTTTTCCAGCGGCGGTTCTTAGACATGTTTCATCGAAATCGGTTCAGCCGTTAGGTTAGGTTATGAGATTGAACTTTGAAAGGAAACTCTCCGGGAATTTTCAACTTGTCCAAGGTTGTAAATGTTTGTTTACTCATACCTTGATATTGCCGTCTCGCTCGGCGTCTTCCGGAGGCGGCCTCACTTCCGGGATCAAGTCGTCTTCGAACAGCGGTGGTTGTGATGTGCTCTCGTTCTGCTCCTTAAAGTTAACAAATATATGTCGGCGGCCGGTTGTAAAATCCGCCAGATCACGAAATGCCTAGGCATATCGTGAAATGGCGCCATTTCATGAATTGGCTAAGGGACATCCGCCATATCCTTCAAAACTCAACGTTTAACGATTTGCCTAGTGACGTTTAGACAGATCATGAAATTCCTGGGCATATCATGAAACGCCGCCATATCGGTTCTGGCACTTCACCGGCCGCTGCCGCGGCACGCTCGCTTCGCTCACTCGGCTCGTGCGTTTCTGGTCACAATTCATACTAAACTAACCACTCCTCGTTTCGCTCGTCATACCTACATTTTTTTTTTTTGGCATATTACGATGTGCCCGATATAGAGCTAGGAATATCGACGAATGCGTTGCTCTAATCGATCTGCCGTATTGTTTCTCAGGTACATCGTGATAGGGCGCCATTTCATGATATCCCTAGGAATTTCGTGATCTGGCGGATTTTACGATCGGCCGGCATATATACCAATCAAAATACATACTACTATTTTTAAACCCCGAAGCAAAGAGGGGTGTTATAAGTTTGACCGCTAAAGTGTGTCTGTATGTCTGTGGGTCTGTCTGCGGCACCGTAGCTCTTAAACGGGTGGACCGATTTGAATGCGTTTTTTTTAAAGCAGGTTTTCTAGCGATGGTTCTTAGACATGTTTTATTAAAATCGGTTCAGCCGGTTTTGAGATATTGAACTTTGAAGCGACAAAAGGGGTTTTGCAACTTTTTGTTGGTTAGGTTATTTTAATTTGTGTCTCTTTTTTTATGTACTTCTACTATAGTGTGATCAAAAAATCGTGTAGAAATTAATTATGAAATGGTTCCACCCAACCCCCAGACTCGAAAAGATGTTATAAGTTCAACCTGTGTGTCTGTCTGTGTCAACATAACTCCTGAACGGCTCCGATTTTGAATGAATGAATGAATGAAAAAAGTTTATTCGACAGCTTTTTCATCGGAGCCCTTCAGGAGTTATGTTGCCACAGACAGACACACAGGTTGAACTTATAACATCTTTTCGAGTCTGGGGTTGGGTGGAACCTTTTCATAATTAATTTCTACACGATTTTTTTGGCAAATGACCAGGATATCAATTAGACATTAATAGCACAAAGGCTCAAAGCTCCCTGGACGTGATTTACTTCCACTTTTCCTCCACTGTATAAAGGCTGGGATGATTTCGTCTTTGACCTGGCAAAACTAATAATAAATAAGTTTTTGGTACCAATTTCAATTTTAATACAATCTTTTTTCGGGGACTGTACTTTTTGTTGACTGTACTTGCATTGTCACCCAAACTACATAAATTTGCATACCAAATTTCAAGTCGATGCCATTAACCGTTGAAGAGTTCCGTCCTGCGGAGACGATCCTGGCCGGACTACCAGGACGTCACTACCAGATTATTGTATTGTCACGCGATTTACATAAGTATACCAAATTTCAAGTCAATCTAACTACTGGAAGATGGTCGAGTTTAACTTGCAAGATTTGATTAGAGGCAGACAGACAGACAACGGGACAGGTGAAACTAAATAAAAGCTTGTAAATTCGGCGACAATACCATAATCTGGTAGTGACATCTTGGTGGCCCTGCCAGGATCGTCTCCGCAGGATGGAACTCCTCGATGGTTAAGTACCGACTTGAAAAAGCTTGTATTAAAAATGACATTTTTAACAAAAAACTTATTTGTCATAAATTTCTGTTTTGAAAAAAAGACTTTCTCGTTCAGTGAAAGTTCAGAATGCTTCCACCGTCAAAAAAAAGAAGAAACAAGAGCGTGTGGGACACGCCCGAAATAGGGTTCCGTGGCCATTACGATCGTATCCAACGATACTCCACACTACAAGGTTGGGTGAGAAAAAATAATCACCCAACTTTACGTCTATGGGTTGTAATCAAAAAAAAATTTTTTTTTTTTTATTCTACCATTTTGTCGGCATAGTTTACATATACATATATTCGTGCAAAATGACAGCTTTTTAGCATTGATAGTCCCTGAGCAAAGCCGCGGACGGACAGACAGACAGACATGGCGAAATTATAGGGGTTCCTTCCCATGTAAGCTACGGAACCCTAAAAAATAGATTTCGTAGAGTGAATCCATGGCAGTACTACTCACGTGAGCAACAGGCGGACGCCCAAACAGCGCTTCCTCCAAGCTGTTGCCCTTCGGGGCGAAGTCGAACAGCGCGTCCGCGTGGCTGCGCTGATTCTGATGCGGTTTGTGGAGCTCCGCGAATATGTCGTCGTCGGAGTCGAGGGGGGGCGGCTCGTCGGAGAATATGGGGGCTGGGCGAAAAAAATGTCATTTTTGGGTTCATTTCAAATAAAAGAATTTCATTTCATTTCAAAGCGCCAGCATAATGCTGACTCAGCGACCGTTGCACTTTCGCGGGACACACAAAATTGTGTTTATGTTTGAAGCCAAAGACAAAGTAAAAATATCTTGCAAGATTTGATTATAGACAGACAGACAGACAACGCGACAGGTGAAACTAAATGAAAGCTTGTAAAAATTACCGCGATAGTCTAAAACTATAAATACAATTAGAGTACTGACCGGAGGGCGTCTGTTGCGGTTTGTACAGTTTCCGGACGACCGTGTCCGGCTCGATGTACACCGGCTCCCGTTCCGGCAACTGTTAGAGAGAGAAAACACTACAAATAACACTTCACAATTTTAACGACTATCAAGATATTATAAGTACGAAAAAATAACATTTTTATTAGGTCTATAAGTTATAAGGGCTACTACGAAACTCGAACTTCGTGTCGTGCGGTCCCTCTCGCTCTCGTATTAAATAGTATAAGTGTCAGAGGGAGCACGACACGAACATCGAGTTTCGTAGTAGCACTGCTGGCGTCGCTGCCGCGTCCTGTGTTGCCGCTTCATAATTGACAAAATTACTAAAATTACCGTCGGAAGTGATAAACATATTAACTTAGCATAAATGGTTTATTTTAATATATAAGATAAAGTAACTTAAACACCTGTAAATGTTTATAAAATAATGCAAAATGTTGAGCAAAAATAAATAATGAATGTGTTAAATCGATTAAAACTTCTTCATGAATAAAATCGATGGTTAAAAGAAATTCAATCGGTAACGCATCAGGGCATCACTATTTTAATTAGTACTCGAGCTGTCAAAAGTTAAAAAAACGATTGGAACGACAATAGTAGGTCATATTAGCCAATATTAGGTAAAGCTCTGCGCAGGGGGCGACAGTAGCGCAAACCTCCAAGACAACGTCAGTTCTCTATATTTTGTCGCCATGACAGATCATGGAAAAAGAGTATTATAAAAAAACATGATATTTACAATTTACATAGAAAGTACCGATAGAGCTGTATTTCCAAAAATGTAATTGAAATAATATGATATTACGGCATCCTACGGATATTTAAGATACTCTAAAAACTGTTTACGGTTTGTGCTAGTGCTGTGCTCTGACGGCAGAAAAATGCATTGCAATAATATTCCCTATTGAATTAATCTGAGCTGTCTGCTGAAGTTATAGAGTTCAAGAAAAAACGGCGT
>NC_133499.1:188713-191828 GCF_025370935.1 Choristoneura fumiferana | reverse complement strand
AGTAAAAATTCAGACTTCTATCTGTCAAAACAAAAGATTTATGAGATACTAGCTTTTGCCCGCGACTTTCGTCGCGTGGAATAGTAATTTTGGGAAGTATTAATTTATATAGGATATCTATTCTGCCAAAATAGTACATAGAAACTTCTATGGTTTATCAAAAATAACCTATTTTAATACATTGCTACAAATATAAACTATTTTTTTTTTGTTGTTCCATACATCCGTCAGTCCGATGTTCTTTGCGTAAAACTAAATATTTTGCGGGTAGTCATATTTTAGCAATACGACGTGTATTCTACTCTTCCAACACAAAAAGGACTAATTCTTCATAGTGCATTTTTACTTAGCATAGCTACACATATTTCCGATAAATATGTAGTAACTTGTTTGGAATTCCTTAAGAACTTCATCCCCATATTTTCAAGTAAATAGGTCGAAATTTGAAAAGCGCCAGAGCAAATGTTTTTAAGGGTTCCGTACCTAAAAGAAAAAAATGGAACCCTTGTAGGATTACTTTGCTGTCCGTCCGTCCGTCTGTCTGTCAAGACCCTTTATCTCGTAAACGCGCGGAGTTAGGTATCGAGTTGAAATTAAAACCCTAAACTCAGGTCAATAGTCCCGAAAGCTGTGAAAAAATCAAACTTCTAAGTCAAGGCAATCAAAAAGCTACAGTCGTTAAAAAGGTGTTTCCATACAAATTGCCTCAACAGAAAAAGTTATATAGGGTACTTCCGGCTGTCCTAGAAACTTGGAATTTTGCATATAAGGTAGCTCTTATAGCACAATAAATAAGAAAAATCTGAAAATCATATTTTTTCATGTCTGACTGTCTATGTGAATAAGCCATCTAAAATGACCCCACATTGCGTACATTTTGCTTATGAGCTTAGAAGGCTCTGCTAACACTGCACCATCCCCTCTGCTAACATCCCTCGCAGGTAACATTTTCAAAAAACGCTTAAACAAATATCTATTTATTTCTTATACCTAAGTAGCCCAATGCCAAGTTTCATAAAGAACCATCGATTTATCTTCGACAATGACGATCTTCCATATAAAGTTTCATCCCCTATTTCACCCCTCACAGGAAGAATTTTTAAAAACGCGCGAACAGATATCTATTTATCTCATATCACGTGCCCAAATGCCAAGTTTCATAAGAAACCATCGATTTATCTTCGACAATGACGATCTTCCATATAAACTTTCATCCCCTATTTCACCCCCTCACAGAAAAAAAATTAAAAAACGGGCGAACAGATATCTATTTATCTCTTTTCACGTGCCGAAATGGCAAGTTTAATAAAGATTCATCTATTTATATTCGATAATGACGACCTTGCGTCCTTTCATCCCCTATTTCATCCCCTCACCGTCGAATTTTCAAAAACCTCAAACAAATGTCGATTTATTTCTTATTAAGTGCCTAAATTCCAAGTTTCATGGTTTTATCTTCGACAGCGACGAACTTCCACTATATAAACTTTCATCCCCTATTTCAACCCCTTAAAGCCTCTTTTTTGCGATAAAAGATAGCCTATGTTCTTTCCCAGGGTCTTTTTTATCTCTGTACCAAATTTCATCTAAATCGGTTCAGCGGTTTAGGCGTGAAAGCGTAACAGACAGACAGACAGACAGACAGACAGACAGACAGAGTTACTTTCGCATTTAATAATATTAGTATGGATAGTATGGATAGTATGGATTAGTATGGATTAAGTGCCTAAATTCCAAGTTTCATGGTTTTATCTTCGACAGCGACGAACTTGCACTATATAAACTTTCATCCCCTATTTCAACCCCTTAAAGCCTCTTTTTCGCGATAAAGATAGCCTATGTTCTTTCCCAGGGTCTATTTTATCTCTGTACCAAATTTCATCTAAATCGGTTCAGCGGTTTAGGCGTGAAAGCGTAACAGACAGACAGAACAGACAGACAGAGTTACTTTCGCATTTTATAATATTATAGTATGGATTAAATATAATGACCCGGATAACTTACGTCTTAAATCGAGTTTAGCTCGTCATGTTTCGGGCTAATCCGTAGCCCTTCGTCTTCGGAGCAACGCCAACTTCGAAACATGCTGAGCTAAACTCGATTTAAGACGTGAGTTATCCGGGTCATTATATTTAATATGAGCGAGTCTCACGGTAGTTTCATGATTTATGAGATTTTGAATTTTATGTGTTTCATTGGTTGACACTTGACCCTACCTATTAGTCAGGATTTGGAATCGATATTTCATAAATAATATGTTCTAGTAGGTACTATATCTAGTGTTAGTGTTTTACGAGTAGGTCAGACGATGAGGCAGGGGGAGCGATGGGTGATATAGCATGTATACCTTTCTGCATTTAACTGTACTTAATTATATTTAAGTTTAAACGAAATTTGAAATATTTAGGCAAAATTAACAAGCAGGCTTGTGTCAGTTAATTTACATTTTTATACAGTCTAACTATATACTTTGGTATAGTAATAGATATTGATATCTGTACAGAGATATTGACCTAGTGGAAAACTAGGTAGAATCGTAAATGACGTGTTTATAATAATGAACCTTATATTAGTCGTATTACAATTACAATCTGTATTTATTGGAGTTTGTTATCTTATCTGATAGCCTTTTCATGATAACGCGATTAACTACGTATGTTAGGTACATACTTATTTAACATGAGTACATGAGTGATGTCAACACGCGGCGTGAAGGAGATGGGATTAGTTGAGATTTACTGCACTTAAAAATCCTACAATCTTCAAATAAAGTGTAATCATAAAAGGGCGGCGTACCGACTTTAAACGTGAGTTGCCATAGGTCACTACAGTACATTTCCGAGCTTAAGTATTTTAAAAACTCTTACCTGCCAGTGTCACTTAAGAAGGGGTACGTATTATAATGTATAAATTTAAAATACATATTGGTTGAAATACATACAGTGGAAATAGCGAAAATTGGAAAATATAATGGTTAAAATAAATAATAATCAAAATTCATAAAGCACGTTTTTCATATTGGTCGAAATACATACATTAAAAATGACCAAGTTAACAATGTTTATGTTCAGAATATATAATAGTTAAAAGAAATAACAATTAAAATTCCTATAGT
>NC_133499.1:187837-188613 GCF_025370935.1 Choristoneura fumiferana | reverse complement strand
TTTTTTTTAAAGTTATAAAATGTTAATATTTGTTCAACACACACACACACACACAAACATCACGCCTGTATTCCCAAATGGAGTGGGCAGAGCACACGAACGTTACCGCTTCGGAGCCACTTTTGCAATTATAGGTACATAATAAATAAATACCAAAACGGTACAATAGTGACAGGTTTGCTACTGTCGCTACGGTACCTTAACCTTATTCTCAGTCGCCTCTTACGACATCCACGAATAATGGAGAGGTGTAATTATAACCGACACCACACGGGGTATTGTTCAACCTGAAAGAATCTGAAAGTGATCTGGGGAGATTTGTTTCTCATACTGTTATTGTCTTTATCTTCGTGCTTCTTTTCACAATTTAACAAATTTATCAGATGGTGAGGAGGACAATATCGGTGACGGGGATGGAACGATGATGAAGAAAACAATGTCGATGATGACGAGAAAAATATGGATGATGGCTCAACGGTATCATGACGGAGGCAATGATATGGATGATGGATCCAATGGATTGATGACGGGAATGATGATGGTGACGAGGTGGTAGATGGATTAATGATATAGGCACATTTTCGATGGTGTCGGCAGTATCTATGATGATATAACACATATTTGATCGACTGGGACTAGCGACGACTCAAATTCACAATTTACTGGATTCAGCGCTAAAAAAGAAAAAAATGCTTCTGATATTCCTCCCGTGGATATATCACAGTTTGATAACGTTTTAAAAGTAATTCATGGTATTTTGTTTAAAACATTCTTAG
>NC_133499.1:141704-185997 GCF_025370935.1 Choristoneura fumiferana | reverse complement strand
CCCACGAGCTGCGCCCGTGACGACCTGCTGCTACCCCCCCCCCCTCCCCTGTGCTGTAATTATGTATGAAATCTCATTACGATACAGATTTCTGTAACGTAATGAGAATTACGAACATGGTGGTGGTGGTATGCTGGTCGTAATGGTCATTATGCTTATGGTTTTTGAACGCATAATTGAAGATTTACTATATGGGTGTAGATAAAAGGTCCTTAACTCCAATATCATAGAAGTATCATTTAACTTTGTTGTAATATTCGTTTAAAGGAAATAAGTAAGTACTATGTGTTGAGGAGTAATAGTAATTCCATTTGAAGTTCTGTGGTGTTCTATTTGGCATGGTGTTGACGTCTGATATTATGGTGCGCGTCACCTCGTTTAAGTTAAGCTTAAACATGTATACTATGGCTATCTGTGGGATCCTGTAATTGGCTCTGTGTTGCTATTCCTTCTACAAATATTGGTTTTAGGTGTTGGTTCTCCTTAAATAAATAAATAAATAAATATTAATACCTAGTAATTAGAATATTAAATAATTTTCAGAGAAACTTTTTTACCTGCACGTCTCCGTGAGCCATGAGGTCGGTAAGCACCCGGCGCGCGGCGGCGGCCAGCGGCGGCGCGGCCCATGGCACACGTACAGGACCAGCGGACGCAGCAGGACGCACAGGCTCGCGGGGGGCACCCGCCCCATAGACACCTGGACCAACCAGCAAGGGCTTCAAACTATTACGTAACGCAATTTTTTACCCTCCTGATACCTAAGCTGTGCTGGATGGTGAAAGAGTAAATAGCAGCCTAAGGTATAAAATACACCTTAAACTTAACCCTACCTTTACCTAAGTATGTAAAATAATTAGGTATTAAGCTACTATATGTCTGAAGTATTATCATATAATATATAATAAGAATTTATATGAGATATTTGTAACCATAGATTTATTTTAGAAGCCGTGGTGGCCTAGTGGTTTGACCTATGTTTTTCGAAATTCATGTGCGGAATTACATTTGAAATTTACCACGAGCTTTGCGGTGAAGGAAAACATCGTGAGGAAACCTGCACAAACCTGCGAAGCAATTCAATGGTGCGTGTGAAGTTCCCAATCCGCACTGGGCCCGCGTGGGAACTATTGGCCCAAGCCTCTTGTTCTGAGAGGAGGCCTGTGCCCAGCAGTGGGACGTATATAGGCTGGGATGATGATGAGATTTATTTTATGTAAAACAGTTTATAAAATGAAATAGTTAATTGGCCCTCTAATTATTGCTGTGTCCTAACAGGGCGTCACATGTATACCTGCCTATTTATAATTCCATCTATGTTTGTAATGTGATATGCAATAAATGAATGAAATGAAAATGAACTTGGAATATTCCGTACAAAATACGAAATCCTTAGAAAAATTTTACTTATTTTTTTCGTAATGGCTACGGAACCCTATTTCGGGCGTGTCCGACACGCTCTTGGCCGGTTTTACAAGCTTCTATTTAGTTTCACCTGTCCCGTTGTCTGTCTGTCTGCCTCTAATCAAATCTTGCAAGTTAAACTCGACCAACTTCCAGTGGTTGGATTGACTTGAAATTTGGTATACTTATGTAAATCGCGTGACAATACAATAATCTGGTAGTGACACCCTGGTAGTCTGGCCAGGATCGTCTCCGGCAGGACGGAACTCTTCAACGGTTAATGGCATCGACTTGAAATTTGGCATGCTAATGTAGTTTGGGTGGCAATGCGAGTACAGTCTGCAGAAAAAGCTTGTATTAAAAATGAATTATTTACCAAAAACTTATTTATGTAACAACATCCACATACGCGGCTGTGAGCCTTGTAATTTAATTAATGATTTATTAATTTAATGAGGTTTACTAATGTTTCGGCGAATAACGTTTGGCAACCTGTTTCATTTCGCAACTTTTCATTTTCCCAACTGTTTAATATTTCTGAAACTGTAATATTTCAGGATTTTTATAAAACTATCCTAACCTAACCTAAAGGGTTCTACACGATGGCCCTGAAATAAACCCTGAAATATTTACAGTTTTAGAGTTTGCGAAATGAAAAGTTTCGAAATGAAACAGGTTGCCAAACGTTACGTTGCGAAAAGGCAGTACTCGATTTAATGATTTTAATCCGCATCCGGGGATGACAAAAATTCATATCTTCACGCTAAAGTTACCTTGGAAATCTCCTCCAGGTAACAATCGGCGACGTGCAGCGACATAGAGATCGCGTTGCGAGCGAAGAGCGGTGTGTTCAGAGCTAGGATGCCTGCGAAGGGAAATATATATAAGAGGACTAGCTTTTGCCCGCGGCTCCGCCCGCGTGGTATTCGTTTATCGAACACGGCGCCAAGGGCCTGGCAAAAGACAGGCCAAATATCTGGCATTAGGCGTAAAATTACTCATTTCTTTCGTAATGGCTACGGAAACCTATTTCGGGCGTGTCCGACACACTCTTGGCCGGTTTATATTACTAATACTTCGCTGTCCGTCCACCCGTCCGTCCGTCTGTCACCAGGCTGTATCTCATGAACCGTGATAGCTAGACAGTTGAAATTTCCACAGATTATTCTGTTGCCGCTATAACAACAAATAATAATAACAGAATAAAATTAATATTTAAGGGCGGCTCCCATACAACAAACGTGTTTTTTTTTGCTAATATCTGATGTTGTATAGATAATGGTACGGAACCGTTCGTGCGCGAGTCCGCCTCGCACTTGGCCGGTATTCAAACTCACCGTCCTTGTGTGCCAGCATGCCGGCGAAGTGGTCGCAGGCTGTCTCGCTCCAACCGCTCCGTTGCACGCAGCGCAGCGCCCCGCGGAGGTAACGCCGCACCAACTGTTCAAGAACATATTGTCGTTCCAATCGTTTATTTAACTTTTAACAGATCACGCACGTGAAGTTTTACAATAATTTTCGGTACAATGTACTACAGAGAATACCGTGCTTCATGGACGGGCACCGCCCACTTAGTGATGTGCCATTCGTAATGAATGACCATAGACCATAAAAACCGTTTTGAATTAAATCGATTTTATAAATAAAACATACATTTAAAATTATTGTGATCATATTTATGTGGGATCGTTTGAAGGCAAAATAAACTTTTAAAGCAAAAAGTAAAAAAGTTTATTAAAAAAAATTAAATACGGAATACACTGATAGCAAGGAAACAACAAAAATCACAACTAGCATGTAGGCTCACCCGATCAAAACTCAAATCTTAAATCCCTTTCACTCACTCGCTCGTCTCATTCACTCCACAATAAGTCTTCATTCATTCCAACGTGTTTTCAAGTTACCGGTTCCAAAAGTTATTTCTGCTTTTGGCAACGTTTTGGAGAGCACATAAAGATTTCTACGTATAATAAAATTCTAAACTATTGTAACCTAAAAGGCTGTACCCTAAAGGAAGCAAAAAAGAAACTTATGAAACTACTGCATTCCTTGAGTTACGATGACACTGAAGCAATTTTAGATACGATCTCTTAAGCACTTTGTAACCTATATTTATGTGATCTGACTACCATATTGTGATTCCTTTGTTTTAAGTAGTTTTTTATAGCTAAACTAAGGTTTTGTATCCTAGTTAAGCCAGTTATAACCTGAATTAATATTATAACATAATTTTAACTGGTCCCCGCGTTACAGGCGAAGCCTAGTGCGGGGACCCCTGGTAATTCTTGTCAACCACTGTATATTTTTAAATAAACACATTTTCATTTTCATTTTTCATTTTCATTCAGTCGCTCGTTTACATCAAATCATTCGTCCGCAAATCCACCCTCATTCCCACATTTATATCAAAAATTATTATGCCTTTAGGGATTAAAAAGTTAAAACAACTAAAATAGGCACTATAATATAATATTGGGTGGAAACCCTAGAGATGAAAACACAATTTTCCACCCGGCTATCTCCATGAAAATTAAACTTTCCGACCGAACAGAAGAGATGAAAAATGCCTTGTTTATCCAATGCCATGATTACAAAATTGTCTAAGTTTTAGGAAGACTTAACCCGAGTTTAGACTTGCAAGTAAAATCGTGCAAGTTGCATTACATTGCGAGGCCGTAAAGCCAACGAGTTTGTAGTGGTCGGTATACTCGGCTTTACTTACGTTATTTGAGAGAAACATGTCATTCTCTTCTAACGACGTAAATAAGACAGAGACATCATGCGTATCTCTAGTCGTCTAGGCTCAGTTGGTGAGCTTGTTGGTTGTTGTCAGTGGTACCGTATCGTTAGTGTCTCACTAGATGTCAATACGTATCCGTGTTATTTGTGATCTCACTACTGGTGCCATCTATTGGAAATCGAAGAGAAGAAAAATAGCCAGTTGAATAGCCAGTATTAGGGTGATACCATTTGCTTGTACTAGGTGGTGTCTCTGTTATATTATCTACTTTGTGCCAGGGCTAAATGCAAGTAAGGCCTTCAGGACCCAACCCGTTTTTTGTTATGATAATTAAAGTTTTTATCTATTTCTATCTATTTGTATCTATGCATATGTTTTGGCACTCACCATGAGGAACTTGTCGATCCTATGCTGATCAATCCCGAACCACTCCGTAGCGAGCATCTTGAAGCCGGCGCGCGCCAGCAGCATCGCGCTCTGGATCTGCTCGGGCGGGAACAGGTCCAGGATGCCGGCTATGCTCTCGCACAGGTCCTCCTGGAACGTTGGAAAAGTGTTAAATACACTGATTTTTTTTTATTCCATTAACTTCGGCACACTGCTTGGTTCATTGATATGAACTATATGGTAATTAACGTTTTCGCAAAATAGAAAAAACATTTTTTTTCCTATATAAGCTTCACAGCCATTGTTAATTGTTAAATTGTAAAATTAGCAAACTTGACAAGACAATATATATGGAAAATTTAACATTTAGGGTGTTCCAGAGCTATGCTAAGGAGGGAAAATATCTCAAATATTGTTAAGATAAGATAAGATGATTTATTTGTAAAAACATGAGTAAGTTTACATAATGGTCACAATAATGGTTTACAATAATGTTTGTCATGTTTTGCCTTTCGGCGTATAAATTAATTTGACAATAATAATAATAACTGAGGTGACTGCTATGTGGGATGTTGACTCGACGATCATTGTCCCGATAGTCGTTTCGGCAAACGGTCTAATTTAAGACCGGTCGATCGATCGTCTAATAGCGAAGTGTCTCGACCAACATCTCAAGAGACTCTCGCTAGATGGCTGGATCAAGGGCCAGGTACAGAAGGCGGTACTTCTGGACACGGCATGCATCGTCCGGAGGTTCCTCACTCTGCGGCCCTGACCACCGGTAGCTTGGGCCCTACCCCGTTACCGGCGGCAAACTAGGTTAGGTTTTATAATATTTTTTATTTTGTATCTACTTTTCTGTATTTTACTTTTATAACTATTATAAAAACCTAAACCTAAGAATGAAAGAAAAATAAAGAACATAATAATAATATTTAATCTAATAGAAAAATAATTGAATTAAGTGATCCCATTATCCATAACAATAATAATAAAATTAAACAGTACTCTAGACACTTAAAAACTATTACCATTTCAAAATTCCATTATTATTATAATAACATTTTCCCAGTAATAATTCCATGATCCTTTTCTTAAATATGTCAATAAATAGATAGGTCAATGTTGATAGATCAATCATTATACTGAAAAAACATTTCATTCTGATTTTGAACTGCATTCAAAGATTTTAGAAAAAAAACCCTACCTCAAGTGTTTGAACTGCAAATGAACCCATGATATGGCAAATAAAAACAGCCATAATTTTACGACACCCATTATTTTTTAGCCAAATGCAAATAGTCTTAAACATAGTCTTAAGAAAATACTAACAATTTTTGGATCAAGTTGTCTGAATAAATAAAATTATTATTATTATTAATTAAATAATGCATCTTGATTAAGAGGAAACAATGAAATTTTACATTAACAATTTCAAGGAAATGAATACTAGTTCTTAGGGTTCCGTAGTCAACTAGGAACCCTTATAGTTTCGCCATGTCTGTCCGTAGGTAAGCTCAGACACCGTTAGTACCTACTAGAAAGCTGTAATTTGACATATCAGTCACGCCGACAGTAGTGCAATAAAAAAAAGTTTTTTTTTTTATTGTACCTCCCATAGATGTAAAGTTAGGGTGATTTCTTTTCTCTCGAGTAACCCTATATTGTGGGGTGTTGTTGGATAGGTCCTTTAAAACCATTGGGGGGGTTGCTAAGACAATTTTTCTATTCAGTGATCTGTTTGCGAAATATTCAACTATAAAGTGCAAATTTTCATTGAAATCAAGCATCCCCTCCGTCTAAAATCTAAACTGTTGGGTGGAAAAATTTGAAAAAAATCAGAATGGTAGTAAATATATTAAATTTACAAAAAAAATTATAGCAGCTAAGATTGCTTGAGAATTATTAGTAGTTTAAGAGTAAATAGCAACTTAAGGTATAAATAAAATATACCTAAAGTTGGAAGATTCAGTACATAATACGAAATCCTTAGAAAAATATTATTTGATTTTTCGTAATGGCTACGGTACCCTATCCTGGGCATGTACGACACGCTCTTGGCCTTTTTTTTACCATTTGGTGGGATAGATTCCCAATTCAGTTCAGACAGGATTCAATATAATAAAATGTATGAATGCCAATTAAGCATTTTAAAAATTAAAATGAAGTTTTCTTTCTGTAAAATTTTACATCTAAAATTTTAAGTAAAGTTTTAAGCCATGCAAAGTCTTGATAGATGTATAGACCAGCTCATAGTTACTGGTATTTACATCATGTGAGATAGGTGATGGATTCAAAACATACACACCTGAACAAGAGGTTTGTCAGACATCCACACAGCATAGAAGAGCCCTTTCCAAACCCTTGTGAAATCATCCTCCTTAAATTCTGGAAAAATTAACAAAAATACAAAATTAAATAAATAAATACTTAAATACATATTAAACACCCAAGACCCGAGAACAAACATTCATATTTTTCATACAAATATCTGCCCCAACACGGGAATCGAACCCGGGACCTCAAGCTTCGTAGTCAGGTTCTCTAACCACTAGGCCATCTGGTCGTCAAAATTTAATTCTATTAATAAAATGTTGCAGGTCAGACTTTACCAAAGGGGCCCCCATAACATACTTAAAAAAAAATTACTTCATAAAAAGCATTAAAAACATGGGAATCAAAAAAGACCTATCATTTTCAAATAACCTAACCAACAAAACGTTGGCAAACCCCCGACTGTGAATATCTCAAAAGACGGAACGGACAAGAATATCTGAACTGATTTTGATAAAACATGTATAAGAACCATCGCTAGAAAATCTGCTTTCAAAAATTTCAAATACAAACTGAAATATAGATGCACAGAAAAACCAGAAAATAAAAAATACAAAAAGATTCCAAATAAACAATCTTAACCTGCTGTCAAATAAAATAAACCGCATTAAAATCGGTCCACCTGTTTAAGACCTATGGTGCCACAGACAGACACACACAGATATACAGACACACATAGCGGTTAAACTTATAACACCCGTCTTTTTGCGTGGAGGATTAAAAAGAAATAATATCAACCAAAATTAGTATGAATCCAGGGTTTTTATTATTTTGAAGTTTTTTTTTTGTTCTGATAACCCCTTTTTTAAATGATTGTATTGTATAGAGTGCGATAAAATAAGCATCTTTTATTTGAATAGCTTTGCTCTGTGACCACCTACAGATGAGATAGGAGATGTAGAAGTGGAAAAATAAGAAATTATCTTTTTAAGTGATTTTTGCGACTAGCAGATCATTTTTAAACTGTTTTTGGCATTTATGCGTATTACACGAGTACGCTTACTGATTCTCCACAGTCTGTGTAACGTTATTTTAATTCGAAATGCGTGTTTGTATACGCTGTATAAATAAGTATGTTTTAAGGTTATGTTGCAACTAAAACAGAATGAATAAATCACTTAATATAACACCAAAAACAACATTTAACACATCATAAATACCGTAATTCTTTTCAAAACAATTGAGAAGCCACTTTTTCAAAGCGCGGAGCACCCGATCGCGCGTTTTCTTCTCATTTCCCGACAACAATCTGGCGAACTTAATTTCCTGCGCTACGACGGCCACTTGCTGTTTTTTGGACTTGTCTATCGGTTTCTTCTTGATTTTAAGTTTTTTCTCTGTTGCTTTCATTTTGATAAATAGAACGGTATAATATTAAATAGAACGCGTGCGAATCTTGCTCGAGTGCGTGCGTCGCTCGTGCGTCGTGGGTTTCAGTTGAATGAATGACATTGACATTGACAGTTCTCGCGTGCGTGCGTGTTGCCAGGTGTATTATTTCCAAAACCATCCGCAACTTATAAATTTAAACCGCTGCGGTATTTAACAGAGGGTAAAAACATGTATGAATTCTCAAAGTAGTTAGCCTATCATGACACTATTTTAACGTACTTACTTTTACTTGTCTTCCTTTTCCCACTCCTAGGCTGTCACCGCGGTTCTTCTGATTAAAGTATCACAAATATAATGAATTTTGAATTTAACCATTACGAATTTATCAGGAAGCACAAAAGTGCTCCCGCTATATTAGTCACACGTGATCGTACCGTCTACCGTCCGTTTGCCGAAGCGATTCTTGTCACTTTTAACCTAAGCTTTTGACCCTTAACTTTCTTGAGGATCAACCTCTCGTATGTCAGAAATTAAAAAAAAAACCGCATTGCAAATAAATAAGACTAGCTTTTTAAATGTGACCTACCACTTTCAATTAAAACCGCTAGAATTAGAAATACCAATTTCACATATTAAAATAAAACTGGAAAAAGATAATCTTATTTATTACTTTGGCACATATTTGTGTCTAGATAGAGACATACGAGAAGTTACCCCTTTTTCCAGGCCCCGTTAATTTCAATGAGGAAATGCCGCTAGCATACTAGGCACGATGCCCCGAGTAGGAGAGATACAGGGTTTAGATATGTTTTAATCTATATAATTGTTAGCGTTTCTTTTTATACTATATTATGAGGGATAATTTAAAAGCGAATAATATTTTGAGTATTTCAAAATTTGTACCATATTGTAAATTTAGCAAGGTTGTATACAGTAGAACCTCGATTATCCGAGCTATAGTGGACCAAGCCGACCTCGGATAATCAAAAACTCGGATATTACGGACTTTATTAAACTACTCCGAAATAAAATGATATTTTTTATCAAATTGAGTTTTATTTACGTAATCAGTAACTTAATATGTAAGTATGCGACAGAAAGACACTTGAGTGAGGCGAGCTTACTAACGTCCCGCCCCCGCCCCCACCTCAATCAGCCGTCGATCGGACAGACGCCTCGCCGCGCGAGCATTGGACGTGCGAAACCGAACTACTCACGCAACTCTGATAATCGCGACCTCGGATAAAGCGAGCTTGTATAATAGGGGTTCTACAGTTCCACTGTATTTGTGTACATTTATGTTCACTCTAGGCACTATGCCAGGAAAAGGCTAACAAAGAGATTTGAATTTCCCGTATTAATGAGTCATCTTCTGCTTAGAAAAATAAAATAAAACATATGAAAAAAATCAAGACATTTATTTCATAATACAATCATAACAATGTGTATAATCATAATCAATCAATATTAAAATATGTAAGACTTCGCATGTACACAATACACTTTTCAGTATTAATAATAATAACGCATAATTAAAAAATCTCATAAATTAACAATAAAAATGGAATGTATTTTACAACGTACTGATAAGTGATAACAATGTTTATTTAAACTTTCGTTTTGCCGCCACATTAAAATTAAAACTGACGTGGCTGTATGGATCACATTCCCTTTACCCATCCCTACATGGATGAAAATAAAAATGAAATAAGGGCGCCATTTTCTTCGTGATTGCCACACTATGTGTAGAGAATTTTTGTATTTTTAAGTTTCCCATATGCTTTTAGTCGCTGTACTGAAATTGTGATTTTTAATTCAAATTATTTTTATTCATCATCACCGAATAAAGAAAGGGGATCGATGAATACGGTTTCCGCTGGTTTGGCTTCTTTTGTGGGTTGAGGTGCTGGTGTAGTGACTTGTTTAATTTCTGAAAAAAAAACAAATTTACATTGACGGTACTGGGTAAGTTTAATATTTGTATCTTAATACGTGGATTAAAGAGTTTGATTTTTACACTGCTTAAAAGGGGTAGCAGACCTCAGTATTTCATATTAATTTCAACTTGATACGTTTTTGATTTCCTGGTAGGGAACCATAAAAAGGACCAAAGTTACATTAGTTTTACTAACTGGCAACACTGAACTGGCAGTGAGTAAAGCCATGGCCAGAAAAAAAAAAGAAATAGTACACACTATTTTTTTGCAGTGGCTATCCTGGAACGCGTAGTGTATTATCTATTAACCTAAAATTGTAACTAAACTTACCTTTAACTTTATTTGCACCGAATAAGTCATCATCATTATCATCATCACCAAACAGACTCTTATCCTTTTTAGTAGTTAATTTAGTTTTAGCTTTAAACAAATCATCCTCGTCACTTGAGACATCTAGAATAGATTTTTTAACAACAGTTTTCTCTTTTGCCACTTCTTTGATTTCCTGTGGTTTTACATATACTATTTCTTCTACAACTGGTTCTGGCTTTGGTGGGAAATCATCAAAAACGTTGTGGATTTCCTTTTCTACAGTTGCAGCTTTTACTGTACTTATTTGTGTATCAGATTGGTAAACTTTGCCAAGTGTTTCTATGCCTTTTTTATTAATATTCGTAAATATGTCTTCTTCATCTGAACTTATATTTGATTTCAACGGTTTAGGTGCAATTTTAGTCGTTTTATTCGTAAATAAGTCATCGTTTTCATCGGAATCTAAAAATATTTTCGTATTTTTATTTTCACTCTTTTTAAACAAATTTTCATCAGAAATATTTGATTTTTCCACATCAACTGCTGTTGTTTTTGTTTTTGCGTTTGTTTTAAACAAATCGTCGCTATCGTCGGAATCTAAAAATGTCTTTTTCTCATTTTGTACTTCTTTAATTTCATCATCTTGTTTAGGTTCTTTCAATTTGGCATCCTTGATTCTGCATAAGTCATCGTCATCTGATTCTAGAAAAGAGTTTTTTTCAGCATTAGCTTGTAACAACTTTAAAACGTCATTACTTTCATTTCCTTTATCTTTTGTTACTTTACTATCTGTTTCATCTTTCTCTTTTTTAAACAGTTCTTCGTCAGAATCAACGATATTTAAATGCTTCTTTTTATTTTCTGTACTATTATCATTCTGGTTTGAAGAATCACCAAATATGTCATCGTCATTTAATATGTACACTGTTTTGACCACTTTGACATCATCTTTAACACTGTTGTCATTTGAACTGTCTAAGCTAGAATCTGTCAAATCTATTGCGGATTTTCTTACAGCTTCTTTCCTAGCACGTCTAGTGGAAGGTCTTCTTTTGACTTGAATCTTAGGTCTCTCTTTAGATAACTTATTATCAAGTATTTCTGGATCATCGAAGCTGATAGATTTAACCATTTTAGGTTCAATTTTGTCAGTTTTATGTAACTCCTCGTTGCTAGCTGTCTGTCCGTCTGTGTCTTCTAGTTGTTTCTTTTTTGGTGAAGCACCCGGTAACAGTGTGTTGACATTTATATTGAAATTCATTGGTTTTAGTTTGCCAATTTTTTTGGGTTCTTTACTCGTGTTGTCTGTGGTGTCTTGTGTTTCTTTTGGCACAGGTTTATATTCTTTATCGTCAGATTTTGATGCAATGTCATTGCTTGCATCAAGTTCAGGACTAAAATCATCAGGTTTTACAGCACTTGGTGTGTAGCTATCATTTTTAATAGGTTTCTGTACAAAATCAACATCTAAAGCGGGCGGTTCATCATTAAATATGCCAAATCTTTCACCACTTTGACTGAAATCTGGTTTTTCATCACTGATGACATCATTCTTCTTAAAAAATAGAGCCTCGTCATCAGAATCATCACCATACAACGCATTTACATTTTGTGATTTCTTAGGTTCTTTAGGCTTTTCGAAAATTGGTGGTACGTCATCAAAAATATCAGAGAAAATGTCGTTTTTGTCAACGTTGGTTGAAAATATTTCAGGGCTATCAGTTTTCGGGATATCTTCATGTAAATAAACATTTTTATCCACTTCATGTTCCTTTTCTTTAGGAATTGGAGGTACAGTTCTAAATAGTTCATCGTCAGAATCATTAAATAAACTTTGTCTTGTTGTGTTATTGTGTTTTCTTCGTCCGCGGCAATTCTGGTTGTTCTTAGTATATAACCCGTTTGTGTATCAGGTTTGTCGAAAATACCATCTTCAGGAGGTTTAGGCTCAAAATCACTAGGATCATCAAATGCCGGAGTATTTACAAGTCCTTGATTTTCGTCTACACTATCTTTGCTCGTCAGTTTAGTATCAGAAAACGGCTTTTCACCGTCAACATTTTCATGAACCGTTTCAATCTTTGATTCTTTAATGGTTTCTGATTTTTTAAACAAATCATCACCATCACTGAAAATATCTTTGTTAATACTTTCAATCACGTCAAGTGCATTCGATTTTTTTTCACTATTAAACAAATCACTGGAATAATTGATTGATTTACTCTCTTTCAATTTCTTTTCGAATCTTTTGATTTCTGGTACAAATAAACTACTGTCGTCTTTTTCAATAACATCAGTATTATTTTTTGTATCTTTGATTGATTCAGTTATTTTCGAATTGTTTGAGATTGATTCATCATCAGAATCAAATAAAGTAGTCTTACTAACTTCACTTGCTCTGTTAAGTGTATTAGATTTTGTTAACTTCTCTTTTAAATCAGTTTTACTACTTGCAAATAGACCATCACTGTCATCATCATCATCACCAAATATATCATCACTTATTTTATATTCCACTGGTTTTTCAGCTTGATCAACTTTGTCTTTTAACTTATTTTTAGTAACATTTGTAAATAAGCCATCTTCACTATCCGAATCAAACAGGCTTTTTGATTCCTTCTTTATGTCTTTTATAACGTTTATTTTACTATCTTTGATATTTTTTTCAGATTTGAGTTGACTATCATCACGGAAATTACCTTTCTCAATTATTTTAACATTGGATTTACCCAAATCATTAGCTTTAGATATGTCAGCGAACAAATCATCATCATCATCAAACAACGGTTTCTCATTCTTTTTAGTCTCTTTTATTGGCACATTGACGATATCAGTTGAAAATATATCGTCAATATCGTCAAAAATGTCACTGAATGCATCTTTCTTTTTAACCACATCTTTTGGCTTAACTTCATCAACTTTGGCACTCTTTTTATTTAACTTTTCAGATTTAGCAAAGAGATCATCAAAAATGTCCCTTTCTTTCTTGACTTCTGTTACAGCTTTGACTTCTTTGACTTTTTTGACCTCTTTAACCTCTTCAGTGTTGCTCTCGTCACCGGATCTGGAGGATTTGCGACGATTGCGCTTCAAGATGGCCGCTCCAATGCTTTCGGCGTGCTTGTTGGTACCGAATAAAGATATGCCACCGACGGGTTTCTGTGAAATATAATCATCATCATTATCATCATTTAAGAGAGTAAGATCATCATCATCATCCCAGCCTATATACGTCCCACTGCTGGGCACAGGCCTCCTCTCAGAACAAGAGGGCTTGGGCCATAGTTCCCACGCGGGCCCAGTGCGGATTGGGAACTTCACACGCACCATTGAATTTCTTCGCAGGTTTGTGCAGGTTTCCTCACGATGTTTTCCTTCACCGCAAAGCTCGTGGTAAATTTCAAATGTAATTCCGCACATGAATTTCGAAAAACTCAGAGGTGCGAGCCGGGGTTTGAACCCACGACCCTCTGTTTGAGAGGCGATAGGTCAAACCACTAGGCCACCACGGCTTCTAAACTTCTAAGAGAGTAAGATGCGTTTAATTAATTTAAAATAATCAGGTAGCCGTGATTTGTTAAAACGTGATTTCTCAAGTAGGTTTTGTATGGACATAGTGAGTTGTGACGTCATATAATTATTACATCTAATTGCAAATCAATCTAGCATACAGGGCCAAAATAAAGTTTTCTATTTTTAACCTCCAACGCAAAGAGAGATGTTATACATTATTATCCTACTTGAATTATAAATGCAAAAGTTTGTGCGTGCGTGTGTGTGTGTGTGTGTGTGTGTGTGTGTGTGTGTGTGTGTGTGTGTGTGTGTGTGTGTGTGTGTGTGTGTGTGTGTCTGTTTATTACTCCATCACGCTAAAACGGCTGGACGGGTTTTCATGAAATTTGGTACATAGACAGCTGGACGTCTAGAATAACACATAGGCTACTTTTCACAGGAATCAAATCTTGAATTCTCAACCGCTGGGTTTAGTAGTCATGAAATTTTGTACAGTTGTTTTTAACACAACCTTAATGAAGAGCACGATATAAATTAAATGAAATGGACTTCATTACTACAAGTTTAACAAAATTGTATAAGAAAGAACAAAATAGGTAGGAATGCAAGTTTTAAGGTAAGAAATAAAATAGTTATACAGTACACATTTTTGTTAGTGTAATATTTAGTTGTAATTTAAACAAATACTTGAAAATTGCGGTAATATAGTACTTTTGGAAACTCTAGGTCTGTAATAGTTACATATAAAATATTTGTAACCTTGCTTTTGTATGACTGTTTGTTTCACAATAAATAAATAAAAATATATAAAATAAATATTGCGGATTCCCAGGGTTTCCTTTAAAATCCCAATTTCCATTGTAACTACCGGATCGAATAGTTTACGCGTGCGAAGCCGCGGGTAGACTCTAGTATATTATAAGTTTTATGCCAATATCAGTCTGTCTGTGGCATCGTAGCTCTCAAACGGATAGAACGATTTCGATGGCTTTTGGGGTCCGACCTCAAAGGGTAAAAACGGGACCCTATTATTGACTATGACTCCGCTGTCCGCCCGTCCGTCTGTCTGTCACCAGGCTGTATCTCAGGAACCGTGATAGCTAGATAATTGAAATTTTTTACAGATGATGTATTCTGTTGCCGCTATAACAACAAATACTAAAAACAGAATAAAATAAATATTTAAGGGGGGCTCCCATACTACAAACGTGTTTTTTTTGCTAATGTCTAATGTTGTATAGATAATAAGTACGGTACCCTTCGTGCGCGAGTCCGACTCGCACTTGGCCGGTTTTTTTTATGTGAAAGCAAGTTTTTTTAGTCGTAGGTTTAGTTTTTAACCCCCGACGCAAAAAGAGGGGTGTTTATAAGTTGGACCGCTATGGGCGCCTATGTGTGCCTGCCTGTGGCACCGTAGCTCTTAAACCGGTGGACCGATTTGAATGAGGTTGTTTTTATTTGAAAGCAGGTTTTCCAGCGGTTCAGCCGTTAGTTTAGGTTATGAGATTGAACTTTGAAAGGAAACTCTCCGGGAATTTTCAACTTGTCCAAGGTTGTAAATGTTTGTTTACTCATACCTTGATATTGTCGTCTCGCTCGGCGTCTTCCGGAGGCGGCCTCACTTCCGGAATCAAGTCGTCTTCGAACAGCGGTGGTTGTGATGTGCTCTCGTTCTGCTCCTTAAAGTTAACATATACAGTGGTGGTCATGTAATTAAGAACGATTTGAAGTTCCAGATTATTTTTAACTAAATCATGTCATGTGTAGTCGTGGTTCCTTCTTAGAAGTAACTAGTTACGTTATGAAATAGCCACATGAATAGAGCAAACGGGATTAAGAATAAATAATAAAATTGCTGACATTTTTTTATAAATTTTGTTTTTATTCTCTTTAGTAACAAATTAAAATAGTAATGAAGCTGGACAAATAATTAAGAACGATTTATTGAACTGCTCGAAAGTTTTTTTTATTTGAAACTTAGATTAACTAAATCACACTAACGTGAAGTTTGTACAGAAAAAAAAAGGAATTTAATACATTTTAACTAAAATTAATAGTTAGTAGCATGTCCACGGCTTTTTATTACTGCCTTACACCGGCGAGGCATTGAATCTATCAATTTTTGACATTTCGCAAGCGAGATAGAGTTCCATTCTTCTAAGAATACGTCATACAGTTCTCTTAAATTGCCACACTGTCGATTTGAAACCTTTTTCTTGACTTCGCACCAAAGATGCTCTATTGGGTTAAGATCGGGGCTGTTGTCTGGCCAATCTAAGACAGAAACTGATTGCGATGTGAGGAATTCCTTAACGGTACGTGCAGTATGCTTGGGATCATTGTCATGCTGGAATGTCCAAATAACCGGAAGCACGCCTTCAGCATATGGTAACATTGTTTCTTCCAGTATGTTTTTGTATTGAAATTGATCCATGTTTCCTTCTATCAGCCTAACAGGTCCAACACCATGTCCAGAAAAACATCCCCAAATTTTTACATTTCCCCCGCCATGCTTTAAAGTCACTTTTGTGTACTTTGGGTCGAATGCTTTATTTGAAGGCCATCTTACATATCGTTTGCCATCAGAACATACCCTATTTATTTTTGTCTCGTCAGAAAAAAGAACGTTTTTCCACTGTCTGACTGTCCAGTTTTCATATCTTCTTGCAAATGCAAGCCGGGCTTGCCTATGACACCGTTTCAACATAGGCACCTTCCTTGCTATCCTTCCGTGCAACTTTTCTTCTACCAAACGCCTTCGAATAATGCGTGCCGAGATTGCTGAAGGGTTGTTTTCGCCAAAATATTTTTTTCTTAACTCATTAGACGGTATTAGACCTTTTAAAAGGATTTTGTTTTGCTAAACGAACGATATTTCGATCATCTCGACGAGATGACTTTCTTTGTCTAGGTACACGCGGAACATTTGAAGTAGTTTGAGACGTGGCAAAATGCTTTATGGCGTGGAAAACCATAGTTTTTGAACATTGCAGATGATCGGCTATGTGTTTATACGACCAATTCTTGTCGCAAAGTTTTAGTATTACTTCTCTTGTAGATTTATCACAACTTTTATTTTTCCCCATTGTTTTTATATGAAGCAATCGCCTTTAAGACTTTTACGGCACTAAATGGCGCCAAAATTATTCGAATAATAACCTAAAACCACAAAGCGGCCGTCCGTTCTCTATATAAATTTGAATAAAAAATAAACTATTCAGCGTTCTTAATTATATGACCAGCCAGTAAGTAGTAATACTAGGTTTAGATGTAATGTATAAAGTTTATATATTTATTTTTTAGCCAATTATATGTATAAATGAGTTTACCGCTAGTACGGAAAAGTTTTACGATACCGAGAGAAGTACAAAATATACATGCAGTTAGTAACACTTGTCAGTTTGCAAAAATCTTCTCTATAAAAAATCGTTCTTAATTATATGACCACAACTGTATATGTCGGCGGCCGATCGTAAAATCCGCCAGATCACGAAATACCTATATCGTGAAATGGCGCCATTTCATGAATTGGCTAAGGGACATCCGCCATATCCTTCAAAACTCAACGTTTAACGATTTGCCTAGTGACGTTTAGACAGATCATGAAATTCCTGGGCATATCATGAAACGCCGCCATATCGGTTCTGGCACTTCACCGGCCGCTGCCGCGGCACGCTCGCTTCGCTCACTCGGCTCGTGCGTTTCTGGTCACAATTCATACTAACCACTCCTCGTTTCGCTCGTCATACCTACATTTTTCTTTTTTTTGGCATATTACGATGTGCCCGATATAGAGCTAGGAATATCGACGAATGCGTTGCTCTAATCGATCTGCCGTATTGTTTCTCAGGCATATCGTGATAGGGCGCCATTTCATGATATCCCTAGGAATTTCGTGATCTGGCGGATTTTACGATCGGCCGGCATATATACCAATCAAAATACATACTACTATTTTTAAACCCCGAAGCAAAGAGGGGTGTTATAAGTTTGACCGCTAAAGTGTGTCTGTATGTCTGTGGCTCTTAAACGGGTGGACCGATTTAAATGCGTTTTTTTAAAGCAGGTTTTCTAGCGATGGTTCTTAGACATATTCTATTGAAATCGGTTCAGCCGGTTTTGAGATATTGAACTTTGAAGCGACAAAAGGGGTTTTGCAACTTTTTGTTGGTTAGGTTATTTTAATTCGTGTCTCTTTTTTTTTGTACTTCTACTATTTTTGTATGTATCAAGTGTGATCAAAAAATCGTGTAGAAATTAATTATGAAATGGTTCCACCCAACCCCCAGACTCGAAAAGATGTTATAAGTTCAACCTGTGTGTCTGTCTGTGGTAACATAACTCCTGAACGGCTCCGATTTTGAATGAATGAATGAATGAAAAAAGTTTATTCGACAACTTTTTCATTCATTCATTCATTCATTTAAAATCGGAGCCCTTCAGGAGTTATGTTGCCACAGACAGACACACAGGTTGAACTTATAACATCTTTTCGAGTCTGGGGTTGGGTGGAACCTTTTCATAATTAATTTCTACACGTTTTTTTGGCAAATGAACGGGATATCAATTAGACATTAATAGCACAAAGCCTCAAAGCAGCCTGGACGTGATTTACTTCCACTTTTCCTCCACTGTATAAAGGCTGGGATGATTTCGTCTTTGACCTGGCAAAACTAATAATAAATAAGTTTTTGGTACAAATTTCAATTTTAATACAATCTTTTTTCGGGGACTGTACTTTTTGTTGACTGTACTTGCATTGTCTTTCAAACTATATAAATTAGCATACCAAATTTCAAGTTGATGCCATTAACCGTTGAAGAGTTCCGTCCTGCGGAGACGATCCTGGCCGGACCACCAGGACGTTACTACTAGATTATTGTATTGTCACGCGATTTACATAAGTATACCAAATTTAAAGTCAATCTAACCACTGGAAGATGGTAGAGTTTAACTTGCAAGATTTGATTAGAGGCAGACAGACAGACAACGGGACAGGTGAAACTAAATAAAAGCTTGTAAATTCGGCGACAATACCATAATCTGGTAGTGACATCTTGGTGGCCCTGCCAGGATCGTCTCCGCAGGACGGAACTCCTCGATGGTTAAGTACCGACTTGAAAAAGCTTGTATTAAAAATGAGATTTTTAACAAAAACTTATTTGTCATAAATTTCTGTTGTGAAAAAAGACTTTCTCGTTCAGTGCAAGTTCAGAATGCTTCCACCGTCAAAAAAAAGAAGAAACAAGAGCGTGTGGGACACGCCCGAAATAGGGTTCCGTAGCCATTACGATCGTATCCAACGATACCCCACACTACAAGGTTGGGCGGGAAAAAAAATCACCCAACTTTACGTCTATGGGAGGTACTCTAAAAAAACTCTATTTTTATTTTTTATTGTACAATTTTGTCGGCATAGTTTACATATATATCCGTGCAAAATGACAGCTTTTTAGCATTGATAGTCCCTGAGCAAAGCCGCGGACGGACAGACAGATATGGCGAACTATAAGGGTTCCGTTTTTACCATTAGACTACGGAACCCTAAAAATTAGATTTCGTAGAGTGAATCCATGGCAGTACTACTCACGTGAGCAACAGGCGGACGCCCAAACAGCGCTTCCTCCAAGCTGTTGCCCTTCGGGGCGAAGTCGAACAGCGCGTCCGCGTGGCTGCGCTGATTCTGATGCGGTTTGTGGAGCTCCGCGAATATGTCGTCGTCGGAGTCGAGGGGGGGCGGCTCGTCGGAGAATATGGGGGCTGGGCGAAAAAAAATGTCATTTTTTGGGTTCATTTCAAATAAAAAGAATTTCATTTCATTTCAAAGCGCCAGCATAATGCTGACTCAGCGACCGTTGCACTTTCGCGGGACACACAAAATTGTGTTTATGTTTCAAGTCAAAGTCAAAGTAAAAATATCTTGCAAGATTTGATTACAGACAGACAGACAACGCGACAGGTGAAACTAAATGAAAGCTTGTAATAATTACCGCGATAGTCTAAAACTATAAATACAATTGGAGAACTGACCGGAGGGCGTCTGTTGCGGTTTGTACAGTTTCCGGACGACCGTGTCCGGCTCGATGTACACCGGCTCCCGTTCCGGCAACTGTTAGAGAGAGAAAACACTACAAATAACACTTCACAATTTTAACGACTGTCATATTAAGATTGTTTTTTTGGAATCTTTTTGTATTTTTTTATTTCAATTCCAAATTTATTTTTATTTGTCACTTTTACGGTCATCCCGTAAAACCTATATCGAAAATTCAAACTGACTGACTGGAGTCCAGCGGTGGTGTAGCAGTATAGCACACGGCATGGAATGCCGAGGACCTGGGTTCGATTCCCAGCGCTGGTCTTATTTTTCTGGTTTTTCTGTGCATCTATATTTCAGTTTGTATTTTAGACTGTCATATTATAAGTATGAAAAAAAAATATATTTTTATTTGGTCAATAAGTTAATAGGGCATATTAGGTAAAGCTCTGCGCAGGGGGCGACGCCAGCGCGAACCTCCTAGACGAAGAAGATGAAGAAGATGTGGCTCACACTATAGTTCCTTGATTATTTAGTAAGTAATTATCCTTTATACTTGTGTTATTTATGTATTTTATGTAAATGTGTGTATTTATGTATCTTATTTTATATTTAGATATATATATATATATCAATGTTTTAAACATATATGTGTTATATATTTATTGTATATAGTTAGGTATTTGAGGTTTACAGCATTTATATTTATTCAAATGTTTTGCTCTATTTTTTTACGTAACCTGTTTTCCTTTTTGTACAATAAAGAGTATAAACAAACAAATAAACAACGTCAGTTCTCTCTATATCTTGTCGCCATGACAGATCATGGCCAAAGAGTATTAGTACATATAGAAATCATGATATATTTGTTAGTAACAAAATAACATGATATTTACAATTTACACATCGATAGTAGCGATAGAGCTATATTTCCAAAAAATTAATTGAAATAATATGATATTACGGCATCCTACGGACATTAACCCCTTACCAGGCCCCTTAGAACTAGCGTGTCTTCATACGTACTTTATATACTGTTACAACCGTATTTAACGCCTTGTAAAAAATGTATTTACGAAAGTCGGAGATATTCCTTTAAACACAGAAATAAAAATGTGGGTTACGGTTATCCATCGCCTGTCTAAGTAATTAACTGTCATACTCGATTTTGTCTTATTATATTCTTGATCAGACGATGGGATATATTCCTCCACATCTTATTCTTCAGGGAAAGTCTTTAAAAGGAGATTTTACAGCTAGGTACATGAATTCGCTCTAGGTTAAAACACAAAACAGTTTTATTACTTACGCGAGTTTTTATGACACGACAAGAGAATTTACGGGCCATGGGAAGAATAGCTCCCGCACAGTTAAACTCTAATAAGGCCATGGGATAATGTAAACCCACATCCTAATTTTGGTCATACACAAAAATGCATGAATATTTAGCAATGTTTAAGATTACATTACCTTTCAACACTCAAAATCTATAAAATATCAAAAAATTGTTCGATCTATGTACTTCTGTTTCATAGAAATTAAGGAAAGTGTTCCATTTTCTCCGTAGTTTACTGAAATTAGAGTTCAAGTGAATCTAAACGGCTGCCAAAGATATATTACGCGATTTAGAAGCGTGTTGTGAATGAAGATAATAAAATACTATTTTCAGGGATTGACAAAATATTTTTGTAGGAGGTTTGGAGTTAAAACCTGACTACGGTAACCGATATAAGATGTGGGAGGAATATATCCCTTCGCCTGGTAAAGGGTTAAGATACTCTAAAAACTGTTTACGGTTTGTGCTAGTGCTGCACTCTGTCGGCAGAAAATTGCAGTAATATTCCCTATCACCTGAATTCAATCTGAGCTGTCTGCTGAAGGTAATAGAGATCAAGAAAAAACGGCGTATAGCCACCGAATTGGGATGCACCAAAAAAAATAACCTATAGTTTCTATATTATTTTTGGAAAGAATAGGATACTTTAAGATACCATTTTCATTGATTTTGAATTTGGATGAGTATTTAATTTTTTATAACTTTTTTACGAAATACGCTGGATGACGTCACAGTGAGACAGCCACGTTCCATTGCCTGGAAAAATTCAGGTCGTTCATAACATAATCTGTGGCATTACAATGTGACAATAATACAAGCACGGCTTAGGGTCCTAAATGAACCATGACAAATAGTTTTATTTATTTCTCTTCTTTTAGCTTCGATTATTCCTGTTTGTTTAATTGATAGTAAATAGATATTTATTATTAAAAAATCTGATTTAAAATTCTTTTGTATTTACTTGTAATTTAGTAATTTAATAATTTAATTTGTAAAAATACATTGAAAATACTCGTATACATTTCGGACTTTACGATAAATGACAACTGTTAGCCGGGTGCGCATCATGTGATTAAAGTTCTATCTTTGTCACTCTTTGCTATTATAAGCAGGACAGCAACATTTCAAACTGTCAATTTGCTTAAGAGTGCAGACCTGCTTTATAACTGCCTTTGTGACGGGACACTGCAGTTTATATAATTCAATTTAGCACATTTTTGGAATCTGATTTCTGAAAACTCTTCACAAAGCCTATTTCTCCAATTTTTTTTCGATTTATTATATGTTGTCAAAAATTGGCACATCCCACGCTAGTAAACACTAGAATTATATACCTTGGCATCCCCTCCGAGCCTCCTCGCCAGTTCCGCCGCCACGCTGGAGGGGGACGGACGCACGGGCGAGACAGAGACGGCAACAGCGTCCGACTGCACCGACGAACTGCCCGTAGATTGCTGGTAATATTTTAATTTTATATTATAGGTGTTTAATAGTGGATTGTAAAACAAGCGTTATAAAACGTGACCTTACACTCGAGACGTTTATGGCTTAATCAACTTTTTACCCGACCGCCCGAAGGAGGATTACTACTGTATCTTGTTGCCATGGTAACGTCTTATTTATTTATTTGTAAATAAGTTTTTAGTAAAAAAATATTTATTATACAGGCTTTTTTTTCTAACTGTACTTTTTGTCTACATTACTTGCATTTGCCACCCAAACTACATTAGCATACCAAATTTCAAGTCGATGCCATTAACCGTTGAAGAGTTCCGTCCTGCGGAGACGATCCTGGCCGGACTACCAGAATGTCACTATCAGATTAGTATATTTATCAGGTACCGTTCACCAAATCATACTTTTTTTTATGCGACTGGATGTCAAACGAGCAAGTGGGTCTCCAGATGGTAAGAGATCACCACCGCCCATAAACATCTGCAACACCACGGGTATTGCAGATGCGTTGACAACCTAGAGGCCGAAGATGGGATACCTCAAGTGCCAGTAATTTCACCGGCTGTCTTACTCTCCACGCCGAAACACAACAGTGCAAGCACTGCTGCTTCACGGCAGGATTAGCGAGCAAGATGGTGGTAGCAATCCGGGCGGACCTTGCCCAAGATCCTACCACCTGCACTGGTTTGGGTTATGTTAAGTTTGCATCGGCCCGAAGGGACAAAACTACACAAAAGTAGGAGCTCCGCGTGATCGGAGCTCCGTCGACACTGTGTCTGTGTCGACTCTGATTGTAAACTCGACTTGGTGTTAAAATGCCAAAATCGCCATACAATACAATACAATACAAAGACTCTTTATTGTACACCAGACATAGTAAGCGATACAGAAAACAGATACACAGAAAAAAAAATTACAAATATTACGCCATAGGTGTGCCTTTAAAATCTGAGGGTTGCCCTCGATTTTTCTAGATTCCATTACCAGATTTTGACTTGGTGACAATGGGACCACCTCGGAAGTATGTCTTTTAGAACGGAAAACTAATTTTGAAATCGCGTACCTCCTCCTTTTTCGCACTTACCTTTCTGGCAGGCTGATAGTCCCCCTCTAGCTGTCTGTCTGTCTGTTCTTCCTCCGACTCTGAGAACTGCTCCACCTCCCCCACCTTCGAAGTGGAACTGTCCGAGTCGCTCACGTCTTGGATCAAACCTAAAAAAAAAAGGTTTTCTTTTTCTGACTGTACTTTTTGTTGACTGTACTAGTATTGACATCTTAATTTCAAGTCGATGCTATACCGTTGAAGAGTTCCGTCCTGCGGAGACGATCCTGGCCGGACTACCAGGATGTCACTACCAGATTATTGTATTGTAACCAGGTTTATATTAATATGCCTTTCAAGTCAATTCGACCACTGGAAGTGGGTCAAATTCTACCCACACATACATACATAAGTACGAAAATATAGATGTATACATACATTGCAAGTTAAATAAAAGCTTGTAAAATAGTTGATTGTGCAGCAAGTGCATAAAACGTGCTATTGTATCCGAGCAGTTTATATCGACCAGAGCTGCAGGCGAGGGTAGCTAGTTAAGTTGAGGGTAAAACGGGTTTATGCACGAGTTATACAGTTGTTTTTTGCTTCGATTGCGAGGAAATTGAACAGAAAATTTGCTAATATATATGTTAATTGAAAAGCTTTTATATTTCATCTATTGTTATTTATTATCATTAATAATATTGGTTACTAGTGAGATATAAAATGAATCTTATCTATCTATATATCTCATACCTTTAAACGAGCAATTCTTGTATCTACAAACACAAGAATATATTTCCGGGATCTCGGAAACGGCTGCAACGATTTCGATGAAATTTGGTATGTAGGGGTTTTCGGGGAAGAAAAATCGATCTGGCTTGGTTTTATCTCTGGGAAAACGCTTAGTACCGAGTTTTAGCCCGAGCGAAGCTCGGTCGCCCAGTTACTTCTATGTTATCTTACCAGCATGCCATTTGTTCTTCCAGGCTTGGGACCCTATGATGTAGGGTAAGGGTCTGTCGGAATACAAGTCCTTAGGTTTCAACACCAGTCTGTAAAAAAAACATGTAATGACAGCAGGATTTTGACATTCACTCATTCATTTCATTCATTCTCCTTTTTAAACCAAAAAGCAAACGCAAAAAGAGGGGTGTTATAAGTTTGACCGCTATGTGTGTCTGTCTGTGGCACCGTAGGTCTTAGACGGGTGGACTGATTTGAATGCAATTTTTATTTGGTAGCAGGTTTTAAAAATAAAGTTGTGTTAAATACTTGTGATGCAGAGGTTTTTCCGAACCGGTGGTAGATTTTTTTGACATTCATAAGTGCTTGTTATAGCCTAAATTGAATAAAGATATTTTGACTTTGACTTTGATGTATAGATATCATTTAATAGCATTGTAAATCTGTTTAAAAAAAATATACCTCGTTGAGTTTCTTGCCGGATTCTTCTCAACAGAGGTTTTTCCGAACCGGTGGTAGTTTTTTTTTTGACATTCATAAGTGCTTGATATAGCCTAAATTGAATAAAGATATTTAGACTTTGACTTTGACTTTGATGTCGTCAGTCCTAGTGGGTAGTTTCTTCCCCAACGGTTATCTGTTCTTCCAAAGATGTGACCCACCCATTGCCTCAACTTACATATTTTTCCAGCTATGTCGACGACTTAAGTTATTCCGTTAGCGTGTTATAAGATCCTCTGAATCTGTAAACTCGGCGAACATAGTGTCAAATCACCTGTCATCGCCGCCATCGCTGTCACTGTCGCTGTCACTGTCTCTCAATATGTGCAGCGGCTCATGGTAACCCTCTAGAATCTGGAGACTCTGTTTCAGCTTGGAAAGGTCCGATGACAGCTCCGATAGTTGGGGGGGTTCCTGACAAACAACACTGTAAGTTCGCGCTTGTGTGGAGATAGGATGATTTCTAGGATATGATAGGATGATTGATTTTTAGGATGACGACCAGATGGCCTAGTGGTTAGAGAACCTGACTACGAAGCTTGAGGTCCCGAGTTCGATTCCCGTGTCGGGGCAGATATTTGTATGAAAAAAATACGAATGTTTGTTCTCGGTCTTGGGTGTTTAATATGTATTTAAGTATGTATCCATCTATATAATTTATTTATCCGTTGCTTAGTACCTATAACACAAGCTTGCTAAGCTTACTTTGGGACTAGTCAATGAGGGCTACCCGCGTATGAATTCGCCACTAGAGGCGCTAGTGTAGCGTGAGGTCTCCGAAATGTCAAATCTCATAGTTTGTGGGTGAGCTACGCGGTTTATTTATAACTAGATGAAAACCGGCTTCGCTCGGGTAAAATGTACTCATAATAATTTGTTTGAAATTTTTTTTGGCCAGTGTAAAGACTGTCGTACTTATCGAAAAATCTGACGTATATTCCAGCCTTAATATTATCACAAACACTTTCACAGCTACCTACTTATCGGTATTCACCAGTAGATAGTTTTCCTAAATCTTACTTGCCCAAATAACTATGATGTCTCTGTCTGACAATCAAAGAAATTAGACTAACGGGCCCCATATACCGCCGTGGCCGTGGCCGTGGTGGGCCGTGTGTGGGGCCCTTAAGAGGTCACAATGGAGAACGAAATACGAACCTGTGACTCGTGACCACGTGACACTTAACGCCACTATGATGTGATGACATTGAGATGTTTACTTTCGCTTCGCCATTATATACTTAGTAATTTATTCAAGTTTATATTGAAATACTCGATAATCCGAATTTTCCGCCTACAAGTTGTCGTCTCGGATTGACTAATTTTTTACGCTCTTCAATTGATATGCATTTCGTTCGAGTCTACCGTAGACCAGTACGAATTATTAATATAGACTAGATGAAAACCCGGCTTCGCTCGGGTAAAATGTAGACTCATAATAATATGTTTGAATTTTTTTTTTGCCAGTAAAGACTGTCGTACTTATCGAAAAATCTGACGTATATTCCCAGCCTTAATTATTATCACAAACAATTTAACGGCTAACCTACGTATCGGTATTGCACCAGTAGATATTTCTCCTAAATCTTATTTGCCAAATTATGATGTCTGTCTCATAATCAAAGAAATTAGACCTAAAGGGCCCCCTTACGGTACGGTACGATTCGTCTGTACGATCGATCTGATGAAAATCGACGAATCGTACCGTGTGTGGGGCCCTTAAGAGGTCACAATGGAGAACGAAATGCAAACCTGTGACACGTGATGACACTAACGCCACTTTGATGTCATGACTTTGACATGTTTACTTCGCAACGCCATTATATACTTAATTTATTCAAGTTTATATTGATAATACTCGATAATCCGAATTTTCCACCTACAAGTTGTCGACTCGGATTGACTAATTTTTTACGCTCTTCAATTTGATGTGCATTTCGTTCGAGTCTACCGTAGACCGGTACGAAATTATTAATATAGATTAGAATAATTTTGTGAATATTTTGCAATATCTGAAATTAATTATGGCAAATATGCGTTCCGGGGCAATGAATGTCTGTGTTTTGAGACAGTTTTGTCTTTCGGAAACCTTTGTCCTCCCTTTTTTCCGAACAAAACGGGGACTATGCAACACTGTGGCATGCTCGATATTTTTATGGCACGGTTTTATAGTGTATTAAATATGATTTTAATGTAAACTTTGTTTTCACGCCCGCAAAAACAGACTCTGAAAGCCATACTTAAAAACCTCACGCTACAGTGCGCCATCTAGTGAGACAAAAAACGATAGCCCTCATTGGTGTGAATTGTCCAGTGATATTCCAGTTTGGTCAGGTGCACCAAGGCAACACATACATAAAGCTCGGTCGCCCACGTACTTATGTTAAAAGACAGTAGAGACAATGGTGAGTGAGTGAGAGTGTGTGTGAGTGGATTAGAGAGTGAGAGTGTGTGAGTGAGTGAGACTGAGTGTATGTGTGTCACCTTGCTCGGAGGCGGCGCTGCCAAATCGGCGTCATCCTCGTAGACGCGGCACTCCACGAACTGCGTGTTGCTTAACGCCAGGAATCTGGAAACAGACAAACATACAGACCGGGCACAAGACATACATCAAACTAGCTTTTGCCCGTGACTGTGCAAAATTTGTTCTAATTTGAACTATGGAATTCCTTTCTAGGGTCTGTCTAAAACTATATATCTCCATTCAAAATTTGGGTTAGTATAATTTCGTTTAAAAGCAGCTGGTCTAAGTAGCAAATTAGCAATTGGTCTAAGTAGCGAGTGATCTAAGAAGCTACTCGTCGACTTTGAGTCAAAGAATTTTAGACCACTTGCTTCTTAGACCAGTTGCTTCTTAGACCACTTGCTACTTAGATCAGCTGCTTCTTAGACCACTTGCTTCTTAGAACACTTGCTACTTAGACCACTTGCTTCTTAGACCACTTGCTACTTTGACCAGTTGCTTTTGAGACCAGTTGCTACTTAGACCAGTTGCTTCTTAGACCACATGCTACTCAGACCAATTGCTACTTAGACCCGTTGCTACTTAGACCAGTTGCTTTTTAGACCAGTTGCTTCTTAGACCACTTGCTACTCAGACCAGTTGCTTCTTAGACCAGTTGCTTCTTAGACCACTTGCTACTCAGACCAGTTAAATTGCTTCTTACACCAGTTGCTTCTTAGACCACTTGCTACTCAGACCACTTGCTACATAGACCAGTTAAATTTCTTCTTACACCAGTTGCTTCTTAGACCACTTGCTACTTAGACCACTTGCTATTCAGACCAGTTAAATTGCTTCTTACACCAGTTGCTTCTTAGACACTTGCTACTCAGACCACTTGCTACATAGACCAGTTAAATTGCTTCTTACACCAGTTGCTTCTTAGACCACTTGCTACTCAGACCACTTGCTACATAGACCAGTTAAATTGCTTCTTACACCAGTTGCTTCTAGACCACTTGCTACTCAGACCACTTGCTACATAGACCAGTTAAATTGCTTCTTACACCAGTTGCTTCTTAGACCACTTGCTACTCAGACCACTTGCTACATAGACCAGTTAAATTGCTTTTACACCAGTTGCTTCTTAGACCACTTGCTACTCAGACCACTTGCTACATAGACCAGTTAAATTGCTTCTTACACCAGTTGCTTCTTAGACACTTGCTACTCAGACCACTTGCTACATAGACCAGTTAAATTGCTTCTTACACCAGTTGCTTCTTGACGCACTTGCTACTCAGACCACTTGCTACATAGACCAGTTAAATTGCTTCTTACACCAGTTGCTTCTTAGACCACTTGCTACTTAGACCAATTACCATTAGAACAGCTGTTTTTTAGACGAAATTATACCACCCGTCAACTTACTTGTTGTTCACATTTTGCAGGTTGACGCTGGCGTCTCTCAAGCCTTTTGACATCAGCTCCAGGCGCGCCGTGGTCTCGTTGCAACGGGTTATAATGCGCTGGAGACAAACACTGCATCAGATTTTGAAGTCGGTTAAAGTCTCCGTAGACCGTATCATACATACTATGACCGTAATTGGAACGTGTGAGGGAAATATATTCTTTGTATTGAAAAGTACCGGATTTTTTATTGAAAGCTGTACCCTGAGTTTATCTCTCCGATTTCAACAAGATTTGGGAGGTAGACTCAGTCCATGATTCAGAGCTGGAAAAACAGGGTCACCAGATGTGTCCCCAAAATATTGTATGGATGTGTCCGTATTTTTTCTTAATAAGTCAGTTGTCTCACCGCCAGCGAGGAAACGATTGGCTATCGACTATTTTCTCGCTCAAGAAACGAACAAAAGATATAAGATCCTGTGTGAGTAAAAGAGACACATATATTAATAGTTGATCGCTGGCTGTTCACACCGTCGGCGAGAGCTCGCTCTTACATCTTTTGTCGCAGCGACAAGAGCTATAAAACTCGCTGAGCTATAGATACTCACTCAGCGATGTCAGCTTGGCGGCCGCCCCGCACGAGCGAGTCGAGTGGAGGCGAGTAATCGCCCGTCGCACTCGAACACTCGATTACAGTCGAGCGACAAAACTACACTCGCTTCCCGCTGCTCACCCACTCGTTTCTAGTTACTCGCTCTACTCGCTTCTCGCTCATCGTCGGCGGTGGGACAAGTGCCTAATTATCGCAACGGGACGGACACGTTCATACAATGTCTTGGGGACACATCAGGAGACCCTGTTTTTACAGGAATCATGGACTGACGTTTTAAACTTTCGTGATTCTCACTCATAGTCAAAATACCATATTCGGGACTTATCACGCTATTTTACACAAGTAATATTTACCTCGACATTGCAATGTCGGGTGCATCTTAATGTTCACATTAAAGTACAGTGCATCTTAATGTTTACATTAAAGTATCGGTAATACTTTTTTTAACAATGCATATCTGTACATATTGTAGAAAGCTTATGACATGCATTAGATAAATTATTATTCAAATCAAAGTCAGTCAACGTCAAAGTCAACGTCAAAGTCAACATCAAAGTCAAAGTCAAAGTCAAAGTCAAAATACAGGCCATATCTGAACATATTATAGAAAACTTTTGATATGCATGTAGATAAAGTTATGTATGCGGCAATACATAATTAGCATTAAAACACTGGTGTGATCTTATTATGAAACTCGCCTTCGGCTCATTTCATAAAACCACACTCGTACTTTAATGTCTCTCATTATGCACCAGCCACATAAATAACTATATTGACTATCATGGACTGAGTCTACCCCCAAACTTTGTTGAAATCGGAGAGATAAACTCAGGGTTCAGCTTTAAATAGAAATGCCCGACTATGCCCTCAGCACGTTCCTTGAACCGTCGCCGTCGCGTGCCATGCACGGGGCGTCAAAAACGGTGCCAAAACGCTTCCTATATGTAACTTACTAGCTTTTGCCGCGACTTCGTCCGCGTGGAATATTAATTTGGGAAGTATTTAATTTAATTTAGGATACCTATTCTGCCAATAATAGCACATTATAGAAACTTCTACGGTTTACCAAAAAATCTATTTTAATCATTGCTATAAATATAAACTATTTTTTTTTTGTTCTTCCTTACATCTTTTCTACTTAACACAACTTTTATTTATGTAACCTCTTTGTTTTTCCTTTTTGTACAATAAAGAGTATAAACAAACAAACAACATCATCCATCCGATGTTCTTTGTGTAAAACATAAATATTTGTGGGTAGCCACATTTTATCAATACGACGTGTATTCCACCCTGCCAACACAAAAGTATTATTGTTCATAGTGAACTCTTGACACCTTACGTCCTTTATTGTAAGTCAGGAGGGTAGGATTATAATTAAGACGGCATTTTTACTAAGCATAGCTACACATTTTCCGATAAATATACTTATATGTAGGTAGTAATTTGTTTGGATTCTTGATAACTTTCATCTTCATAAGTTCAAGTAAATGGTCGAAATTTGAAAGCGCAGAGCAAATGTTTTTTAGAATTCCGTACCATAAAGGAAAAATTGAACCCTTATAGGATTACTTGGGCTGTCCGTCCGTCCGTCTGTCTGTCAAGACTCTTTATCTCGTAAACGCGCGAAGTATAGGTATCGAGCTGAAATCAAAACCCTAAACTCAGGTCAATAGTCCCGTAAGCTGTGAAAAAATCAAACCTCTAAGTCAAGGCAATCAAAAGCTATAGTCATTAAAAGGTGTTTTCCATACAAATTGCTCAACAGAAAAAGTTACAATAAATACAATACAAAGACTCTTATTGTACACCAGACATAGTAAGCGATACAGAAAACAAATTATTAAAATTACAAGGTGAGCATAGGCGGCCTTATCGCTTAAGAGCGATCTCTAAAGTTAAAGTTATAGGGTACTTCCGGCTGCCCTAGAAACTTGGAATTTTGCATAAAGGTAGCTCTTAGCACAATAAATAAGAAAAATCTGAAAATCATAATTTTTCATGTCTGACTGTCTATGTCAATAAGCCATCTAAAATGACCCACATTGCGTACATTTTGCTTATGAGCTTAGAAGGCTCTGCTAACACTGCATCATTTCAAAAACGCTTGAACAATATCTATTTTATTTCTTATAAGTACCAATGCCAGTTTCATAAAGATCCATCGATTATCTTCGACAATGACGATCTTCCATATGAAGTTTCATCCCGTATTGCACTCCCTCACAGAAAGAATTTTTAAAACGCGCGAAAAAATATCTATTATCTCTTATCACGTGCCCAAATGCCAAGTTTCATAAAGAACCATCGATTTATTTTCGACATGACGATCTTTCATATACACTTTCTCTCCCCTGTTGAAATAGAGAACCCCCCACAGGAAGAATTAAAAAAAAAAGTGCGAACAATTATCTATTTATCTTTTTCACGCGCCGAAATGGCAAGTTAATAAAGATTCATCGATTTATCTTCAATAATGACGACCTTGCGTATAAACTTTCATCCCTTATTTCTGAAAGGCTCTTTTTCGCGATAAAAGATAGACCTATGTTCTTTCCCAAAGTCTATTCTATCTCTGTACCAAATTTCATCAAAATCGTTCAGCGGTTTAGGCGTGAAGCGTAGCAGACAGACAGACGACAGACAGACAACAGAGGTTACTTTCGCATTTATAATATTACTAGCTTTGCCCGCGACTTCGTCCGCGTGGAATAATAACTTTGGAAGTATTTAATTTATTTAGGATACCTATTCTGCCCATATAAATAGCAAGAGAAACTTCACAGTTTACTGAATAAAATAAACTGAACTGAACTGAACTGAACATCCATACATCCATGTTCTTGGTAAAACATAAATATTTTGCGGGTAGCCACATTTTAGCAATACGACGTGTATTCTACCTACCAATACAAAAGGACTAATTATTATTCTCATAGTGAACTTTTGACACCTTACGTCCTTTATTGTAAGTTAGGAGGTAGGATTATAATAAAAACGGCATTTTTACTAAGCATAGCTACACATATTTCCGATAAACATACTTATAGTAAATTTGTTTGGAATTACTTAAGAACTTTTATCCCCATATTATAGGTCGAAATTTTAAAAGCGCCGGAATATTGATTTTTGGGTTCCGTAGCTCAAAAGGAAAAAATGGAACCCTTATAGGATCACTTTGCTGTCCGTACGTCCGTCTGTCTGTCAAGATCCTCTATCTCGTAAACACGCGGAGTATCGGTATCGAATTGAGATTAAAACCCTAAACTCAGGTCAATAGTCCCGAAATCTGTGAAAAAATCAAACTTCTAAGTCAAGGAATCAAAAGCTACAGTCATTAAAAAGTGGTGTCATACAAATTGCCTTAACAGAAAAGTTATAGGGCACTTCCGGCTGTCCTAAAAACTTGGATTTTTTGCATAAAGGTAGCTCTTATATAGCACAATAAATAAGAAAATGACTGTCTATGTCAATAAGCCATCTATTATAACCCCACATTGCGTACATTTTGCTATGAGCTTAAGGGCACTGCTAACACTGCATCATTTCCTCTGCTAACATCCCTCGCCGGTAAAATTCAAAAAACGCTTGAACAAATATCTATTTATTTCTTATAATGTCCAAATGCCAAGTTTCACAAGAACCATCGATTTATCTCCAATAATGACGATCTTCCATATAAAGTTTCATCCGTTATTTCACCCTCTCACAGGAAGAATTTTAAAAAACGCGCGAACAAATATCTATTTATCTCTTATCACGTGCCCAATGGCTAGTTTTATAAATATTCATCGATTTATCTTCGATAATGACGACCTTCCATATAACTTTCAACCCCTATTTCATCCCCCACAGGTCGAATTTTCAAAAAAGCTCAAACAAATATCGATTTATTTCTTATTAGGGCCTAAATGCCAAGTTTCATGGTTTTACCTTCGACAGCGACGAACTTCCACCATATTAACTTCATCCCCTATTTCAACCCTTAAAACCTTTTTTTCGCAATAAAAGATAGCCTATGTTCTTTCCCAAGGTCTATTCTATCTCTGCACCAATTTCATCCAAATCGGTTCAGCCGTTTAGCCATGAAAGCGTAACAGACAGACAGACAGACAGAGTTACATTCGCATTTACAATATTAATATATGGATTAAGGGCCTAAATGCCAAGTTTCATGGTTTTATCTTCGACAGCGACGAACTTCCACCGTATTAACTTTCCCCTATTTCAACCCCTTAAAACCTTTTTTCGCAATAAAAGATAGCCTATGTTCTTTCCCAATGTCTATTCTATCACTGTACCAAATTTCATCCAAATCGTTCAGCGGTTTAGCCGTGAAAGCGTAACAGACAGACAGACAGACAGACAGACAGACAGAGTTACTTTCGCATTTATAATATTAGTATGGATAAGTATAAGTATATAAGTATATAAGTATATAAGTATATAAGTATATAAGTATGAAGTATGGATGAACCGTTGACATGTATCTGTGTTCTGTGTTGTAGTGTGTGTGTGTGTGTGTGTGTTGTGTGTGTGTGTGTGTGTGTGTGTGTGTGCATATTCCGTGCCTGATACGTTCTTATTACGATCGTGGTGTCGGCGGCCGATCGTAAAATCCGCCAGATTCGCCAGACGAAATTCCTAGGCATATCGTGAAATGGCGCCATTTCATGAATTGCCTAAGGGACATCCGCAATATCGTTCAAAACTCACCGTTTAACGATTTGCCAAGTGACGTTTAGACAGGTCATGGTATTCCTAGGCATATCATGAAACGGCGCCATATCGGTTCTGGCACTTCACCGGCCGCTGCCGCGGCACGCTCGCTTCGCTCACTCGGCTCGTGCGTTTCTGGTCACAATTCATACTAAACTAACCACTCCTCGTTTCGCTCGTCATACCTACATTTTTTTTTTGGCATATTACGATGTGCCCGATATAGAGCTAGGAATATCGACGAATGCGTTGCTCTAATCGATCTGCCGTATTGTTTCTCAGTCACATCGTGTCACAGGGCTCTATCTCTTGTCGTAATAGTTAGACACTTGAAATTTTCACAAATTATGTATTACTGTATAATCACTTTAAAAATAAATGATAAAATTAAACTAAAATAAGCCGTGGTGGCCTAGTGGTTTGACCTATCGCCTCTCAAGCAGAGGGTCGTAGGTTCAAACCCGGCTCGCACCTCTGAGTTTTTCGAAATTCATGTGCGGAATTACATTTGAAATTCACCACGAGCTTTGCGGTGAAGGAAAACAACCTGCGAAGCAATTCAATGATGCGTGTGAAGTTCCCAATCCGCACTGGGCCCGCGTGGGAACTATGGCCCAAGCCCTCTTGTTCTGAGAGGAGGCCTGTGCCCAGCAGTGGGACGTATATAGGCTGGGATGGTTGATGATGGTAAATATTTAAGGGGGTCCCATACAGCAAACGTGATTGTTTTGCAGTTTTTTTGCTAATTTCTAATGTTGTATAGATAATGGTAGGGAACCCTTCGTGCGCGAGTCCGAGTCGCACTTGGCCGGTCTCTTAAGATCTCCAAAATGCAACGGTTCGGATATAATGGCGGTGCCTGCTTCTAAAATTTCACTGTGCATGGCAAAAAGTTCCGTAACAAATGATCTGTAGTAGACTGCCAGCTATTGAGGTAAAAGTGGGTGACACTCTGTCCCGGCCCGGATAATACCGGGATGGAAATACCGACCCTTTAGTTAATGATTATATCATGGACAGGGATATTTGGAAATAATTCCGATCCGCATTAGCGATCCCTTCAAATAGCGAACCTACTGTGTTAAAAATAAAGTTGTGTTAAATACTTGTGATGTATACATATAATTTAATAATATTCTGTTTAAATCTGTTTTAAAAAAATATATATACCTCGTTGAGTTTCTTGCCGGATTCTTCTCAGCAGAGGTTTTTCCGAACCGGTGGTAGATTTTTTTTGACATTCATAAGTGCTTGTTATAGCCTAAATTGAATAAAGATATTTTGACTTTGACTTTGTCTTTGACCCTGTTTTTCGTGTACACGCCCATAGAAGCTCACGTCAGTTGATGGGCGTGAACACAAAAAGCAGGGTCGGTATTTCCATGACGGTATTATCCGGGCCGGGAAAGACTGTCACTCGTAAAAGTTACGAGGTTTCTGGACTTACTTGGTGTATATTCTGCAGAACATCCAGCAGCTGTTGGTCTCCGGCGAGGCTCCAGTGCGGGGCCGCGGCCCGCAGCGCCGCCGTGCCCTCCGCCATATTGGATCTGCACACACCAAAGCCATTACTTAACCCCCGACGCAAGAAGACAGGTGTTATAAGTTTGACCGCTATGTGTGTCTGTCTGTGGCACCGTAGCTCTTAAACCGGTGGACCGATTTGAATGCGGTTTTTTTATTTGAAAGCAGGTTTCTAGGGATGGTTCTTAGACATGTTTCATCAAAATCAGTTCAGCCGTTTCTGAGATATTGAACTTTGAAGTGACAAAGTCGGGGGTTTTCCAACTTTTTGTTTGCTAGATCAATTAGACAAGAATCGTTATTTACTAGTAGCAAAATTTCCGTTTGCATTTTCTCCCGATGGTTTTTTTCCGCTATGGTTTTTTACTGAAGCTTATTTTCGTAGTAGCGTTTTTTTACAATCAAAATTGACAGACACACACAGTGTCGACAGAGCTCCTACTTTCCTGTAGTTTTGGCCCTTCGAGCCGATGCAAACTTAACTTAACCTACACCTACCTATGTTTCTGTGTCGATCAAAAACAAAAACAAACAAACAAATCATCAATCTGCCTGTCTTCCTTTGCGACCATCTTCACACACACATAATCGTCATCATCATCATCATCATTTACACAGCCGTATTAATTAGGGTTGTAACGGAGGCCTTCTTAGCGGAGGCGGAGGCGGGTGCGAAGGCGACGCGTTTCGCCTCCACGGATGCGGAGGTTAACGGAAGCGGATGCGAAGATGAAAGTGGATGTGGAAGAAATAGTTTTATTTTTATTTTTATTCGACTGGATGGCAAACGAGCAAGTGGGTCACCTGATGGTAAGAGATTATTACCGCCCATAGACACTTGCAACATCAGGGGGATTGCAGATGCGATGCCAACCTAGAGGCCTAAGATGGGATACCTCAAGTGCCAGTAATTTCACCGGCTGTCTTACTCTCCACGCCGCTCTGCAAGCACTGCTGCTTCACGGCAGGATTAGCGAGCAAGATGGTGGTAGCAATCCGGTCGGACCTTGCACAAGGTCCTACCACTTGCCGAACCTGCTTTATTGAAATCGAAAATCTCAAAAATTTCAAAAAAACACTGCCAAATCTCACTTGTTTTGGGCTCCATCGTACATGTCACTTAAATAAACAATTACTTTGTACAAAATAACTTAAAATATTCGCGGCTCTTTCAAACAATTACAATACAACTTCGTACGTCAAAGCAACTAGACAGGTTCATGCCCGCCGTGTGTTTGACATGCCCGCCTCCACACCGATTGCGTTCCCTCCGCGCGCCGCGCACCCGTTGGTTCTTGATCGTCGTCATCCTCAGACGAGAAATAAACCTCCGTTATAACTCCGCAAAAAAAAACGCGGCGGCGGAGGCGGAGGCGAAGATACGATTTCTTGCGATACTTCCGCAGTAACGGAGGCGGAGGCGAACTTCCGTTACAACCCTAGTATCAATGAGGGCTATCGTATTTTGTCTCACTAGATGGCGCACTGTTGCGTGAGGTTTTTAAGAATGGCTTTCAAAGTCTGTTAATTACGGGCGTGAAAACAAAGTTTACATTAAAATCATATTTAATACACCTTAAAACCGTACCATAAAATATCTAGCATGCCACAGTGTTGCATAGTCCCCGTTTTGTTCGGAAAAAAGGGAGGACAAAGGTTCCGAAAGACAAAACTGTCTCAAAACACAGACAGACATTGCCCTGGAACGCATATTTGCCATAATTAATTTTAGATATTGCAAATATTCACAAAATTATTCTAATTATAAATAAACCCGCGTAGCTCACCCAAAAACTATGAGATTTGACATTTCGGAGACCTCACGCTACACTAGCGCCTCTAGCGGCGAATTCATACGCGATAGCCCTCATTAACACCGTTCCATTTACTCCCCAAACTACCCTATTGTATGTGACGTCATTGCGACCAAAATCCGACTAGACCTAGTCATGAACAGGTGCATTTGCAGGTGATAGGACCTTGTGCAAGGTCCGCCCGGATCGCTACCACCATCTTGCTCGCTAATCCTGCCGTGAAGCAGCAGTGCTTGCACTGTTGTGTTTCGGCGTGGAGAGCAAGACAGCCGGTGAAATTACTGGCACTTGAGTGATCCCATCTTAGGCCTCTAGGTTGGCAACGCATCTGCAATATCCCTGGCATTGCAGATGTCTATGGGCGGCGGTGATCTCTTACCATCAGGAGACCCACTTGCTCGTTTGTCATCCAGTTGAATAAAAAAAAATGAAAAAATAGCAATGCTTCTCGATTGGCGCATCTCTAGTGGAAATACTACTAAAAAGTTACTGTCTTTGGACGTAATACGTAAAGAAAAGATCCTTAGGTTCTATTTAGTGGGTGGCAACTAAGTTAGCCTACAGGTTTAGGACACTACTTAGGGACAAGTGTGATGAAAACATATTCACATTCGTATTTAAAATATTATATTGTTCAACATTAAAATGTTTATTATTGACAGGATATAGACAAGATAACATTGTTTTAGCCTTGTTTATTATCAAACCACCCACAGTAGTTCTAACCATTAATAATAAATGCAATTAGACTTTACATTGTGCACTTCACTGATGTTGACGAAGAATGTAGCAATAATTTATAAATGCTTTTAGACTTATTCCTAACTTTAACATTGACATACTAATTTTAATTTTGTTATTATTTTTAAATTTAATTCTAATGAGGGCTATCGCGTATGAATTCGCCACTAGAGGCGCTAGTGTAGCGTGAGGTCTCCGAAATGTCAAATCTCATAGTTTTTGGGTGAGCTACGCGGGTTTATTTATAATCAGAATAATTTTATGAATATTTTGCATTATCTGAAATTAATTATGCCAAATATGCGTTCCGGTTTTGAGACAGTTTTGTCTTTCGGAAACCTTTTTCCTCCCTTTTTTCCGAACAAAACGGGGACTATGCAACACTGTGGCATGCTCGATATTTTTATGGTACGGTTTTAAGGTGTATTAAATATGATTTTAATCTAAACTTTGTTTTCACGCCCGTAATAACAGACTTTGAAAGCCATATTTAAAAACCTCACGCAACAGTGCGCCATCTAGTGAGTGAAAAAACGATAGCCCTCATTTGCTGCACATTTAACATTTTTAGGGTTCCGTACCCAAAGGGTGCAAACAAAACCCTATTACTGAGACTCCGCTCTGTCTGTCTGTCCGTCCGTCTGTCAGAGGCCTCTATCTCTTGAGCCGTAGTAGTTAGACATTTGAAATTTTCACAGATTATGTATTACTGTGGCCGCTATAACAACAAATACTAAAACAGAATAAAATAAATATTTAAGGGGGGGCTCCCATACAACAAACGTATTTTATGCCGATTTATTGCTTGATATTAATAACGGCAACAGGTAGACGCTTTAAATATTCACAGAATCTTTAGTTGTATATTCACTTTAAAAATAAATAATTAAAATAAAATAAATATTTAAGGGGGGGCTCCCAAGCGACAATCTTGATTCTTACGGCGTTTTTTGCTAAATGATAATGGTACGGAACCCTTCGTGCGCGAGTACCACTTTTTTTATACATTTGACAATCCTTTTGTGAATTTCTTGCAATTACATGAAATGTGTATAATGTATTTTTTCAGAAGGTAACAGATAAATTTATCTATTTATCTATCTATCTATCTATCTTAGCCGTTCAGCAGCACCAATATAACCAAGCATGCTTAAATTTCTGTTACAACTCTATGTCTAGAGGGCCAGTCATCAGTATGAGATCACTTTAATTACCTTAATTTTATTTGTGTAATTTTCTGTATTGCTTCTGTGTAAGTCTTTTCTTTCTTTCTTAATTTTTTCTCTGTGTACTTGTTTTCTGTATCGCTTACTATTTCTGGTGTACAATAAAGAATCTTTTCTTTTGTATTGTATGTGTCACATATTTTTCACATATTAATGCAAGTCACTGTACTACATAAAAATAAAAGCTTCAAGTAAAAACTAAAAACATAAAACAAGTCTAGTAGTCCAGAACTCAGATAAGTTAAAGTTCAACAATCGGGACAAATTCAATATCATAACAATAAAATTTCCAGAACTGGGTCCCGACCATTGAAGTTTAAGTGACTTAATAGAGTGCTTAGACTAAAAGACTTATTTTACCTTTTTACTTAAAAAAAAATTAAGGCAGTTGGTTATTGATTTCTTATATTAATTTTTTATTTCATGCTTTGCAAAATGGTAGCTTAAGGGGCTGTTTGACCAGCCATTGATTAATTTTATTTGATGAATAAATGTGATGCTGTTTCCGTCTGTTAGAACAAAACAAAGAGAGACGGCATCACATTTATCCATCAGATAATTTTAATCAATGGATGGTGAACCAAGGGATGTGTTATAAATATTTTTTTAAATGTCTTTTTCATGGAACCAATTAAAAACATACTTATCCTAAAATATAACTTTTTTTCATAAAGATATTCAGTAAGTAGTTTATCGTCTTTGATTCTACATTTTGGAGCACCATGCATTGTCAAATAAAGTACTTGGTTTTCGAAATTTTGTAGGTCACAAGAGTGCAAAGCCCTCTAAACTACTGATATCTTATATAGCAAGTAAAAAAAACTTTCGCAATTACTTTTAAACATAACAACAAGAATCAAACTTTTCAAAACATAAAGCATTTGTATAAGCAACTAAAACACTACTAATCAAACATAAAACAAACAATAGTCTTTAAATCAGGCGCAAACTAATCTAAATGTCGGCTATACACAATTGATAGGCAATAAATGATACAGACACAAGTATTAAAATGTAACACTTTGAGATCGCGACAAATTAAAACCAATTTACAATTTAGTTGTTGTCATGTTCAAGTACGTGTAGCTCACTTACCTCGCGCGACGTTAATACACTTTGCCGTCAAATAGAAAGTTAATTAGAGTGCAGCAGATAGAATTCATTTGATTGCTAAATATAAGGTGTTTTCGTATTTATTTTCTGTAAATACACTTTCTCTACGTACAAAAAAATCATAGTTGACAGTGACAGGACTGTTTGGGGTAGCGATAAAACATCGGTTTGCATAATCAAATAACAAGGACTGGAGTTCTGTGACTAGAGCGTATAAATTTCTTAAAATTATGAAAGACGACTACAAATAGGTTTTACATGTATTAAAATAACTGAAATCATACCAAAGGTGCTATTAAGGTTTTATTTAACTCTACTCTATCGTTTTTAGTACAAACTTGAATAGTTTTTTTGACGTTACTCATTTAGTGCTGCCGTTGTAGAAAATAAAAAAGTAGCTAAATAAATTAGTTTTAACTTTTCAGAAACAAAGCTTGAATCGTTCAACATTGCATTTTTTGCAATAAGAAATTATGGGAATCTAAGATACGCAGTTAGTCGTTCTCAACTACTACGCATGGCACGTACCCCGGTTCGGGCTTCCCGAGCTTCCTCTAGTTCGGGAGTTATAGCTACTTCAACAACTTCTTACTCATAAGTTTCTCAATTGGCTACCTTTCTATTCCTTGCAACTTGCAACACTACACGTTTACTTTTCTACTTTCCAAAGGCAAGAGAAAACTGTTTACAGCCTCCAATGCTAATTACTTTTGTCAATTAAAACATTAAAATGGTGCTAACTTTTATTTAATTGTTTTGCATAATTATGTAAATTTATATTTATTTCTCGGCTGCAAGTGTCCGTCAGTTAAATTATTTACGTTATTTAAAATACGACAGACATAACGATGAAAAAAAAAACGATTTAACTCTAAGAATTACTACTCATAGAAAGCATTCACACAAGCGAAGCGAAGCTAAATAAAAGACTCGGAATCCTTCGTGTCCACTATATTTAATAACCCTCCTTTGGGCACTCGTATAAAAATAAAAACGTCCACTGCACTGCCCCACAATATCCACAATAACAAAATTCTGAATAACCTAACCAACAAGAAGTTGGAAAACTCCCGACTTTGTCACTTCAAAGTTCAATATCTCAAAACGGCTGAACCGATTTTGATAAAACATGTCTAAGAACCATCGCTAGAAAACCTGCTTTCAAATAAAAAAAAACTGCATTCAAATCTGTCCACCCGTTTAAGAGCTACGGTGCCACAGACAGACACATAGACACACATAGCGGTCAAACTTATAACACCCCTCTTTTTGTGTCGGGGGTTAAAAATGGTCTATTTTTGACCCTGAAACTATTTATTTTCAAAATATATTTAAAATCCTCGCAACAAGCCCGTTCGTTAATTTGATGTAACTATCACACTATACTTATATGGATTATATGGATTGGATTTTTTTTAATTGTCCCCCAAAACTGTCTTGTCGATATGTTTGGGTAGAAAAGTCAGAAAATCTGAATTTTTTAGAGGTTCGTAGGTACTTTTTTTTTTTTTTTTATACGACTGGATGGCACAGCAAGTGGGTCTCCTGAGTAAGAGATCGCCACCGCCCATAAACATCTGCAACCAGGGGTATTGCAGACGCGTATTACAACAAAATTAAAAAAGTTTCCTCTAGTAGGGTCTTGAGGTCAGCTAGTAGCTCACGCTAATATGATTGACGAGAGTGAGAGGGATGATACGACACGAACTTCGATTTTCGAATTTCGTAGTAGCGCCCCTGACGAACGATCCCAAACTTGCTTCAAAGTAAATCGAGCTAATCACAAGCAAGACTGTAATGTCCTAATGTCAAACGGATCTCAGGAAACTAAGTAACGCCATCTATCTAACGATAATAATATGTTAGCCATGGAACCGCTGTCGATAAGTCTCTTTATTATTCTTTTGAATTAGTACAAGTGTATTTAATCTTTAATATCTTGTTCATGTGCCTCAATACAATAGATGATGTTGTGCTTGTAAATTTAGTTTTTTTTTTTTGTCTGCCTGAGCAGCATGTTATGTTTCTTGTTAATAGTGGAAACTGTTGTAGCTACTGTAATATTTTTATGTGTTTTATACTTTGCATTATTTCAAGCTGTTTGTTTTCCTAAAATAAATAAATAAATAATATTTTTCACGAAACCGCCATCGATTCGCTACCACCACTAGGTCAATCAGTCAGGGGGCCCAGCCCCCAGCAGCCCCCAGCAGTGGGGGGGGGGGGGGGTTCAGTTCAGGCCCTATACCACAAAGTGCAAAACCCGAACTTCGTATGTTGCCGACCGCGACCCGCTGACGCTTATGTCATTTAATACGCGAGTGAAAGGGACGGTGCGATACGACTTCGATTTTAAGGGTTCCGAAACCAAAATGGCAAAAACGGAACCCCTTTAGTTTCGTCATGTCCGTCTGCCTGTCTGTCCGTCTGTCCGTCCGTCCGTATGTCACAGGCATTTTACTCGAAAACTACAAGAATTAAATGATTGAAATTTGGAGTACAGATGTCTTGTCAAAGCCGCTATTTAGTTTTGTAGTTAAATTTCAAAAATAAATACTTATAGGCAGTCCTGGATTTATAAATAGGCTGTATAGGCCGCGGCCTAGGGGCGGCAGATTTCAAAAAAATATTATTTTAGAAAGTTACATAGGGCGGCGGATATAAAGTGGCCTACACTCCTAAAAAACATAAATCCGCCACTGCTTATAGGGGGGCACTCATATTCCATACCTACATCCTACACGTAACAGAATTGTTTTTTTTAACTCGCATCAACGTGTGTGGCCTAGGTAGTTCGACAGTCTTTGAAAAGATAGTTAGGTTTCTCAAAAACTTTTTTGATTAAGTGAAGATTTCCGGAAATAATCGCTGCCAAAGTAGCAAAAATTGTGTCCCCCCCTCTATCTTGTAAACATTTGTCCAAAAAAATTGGCTAAGTAAAGTTTTTGAAGAGGTGCTAAATATATTTTTCTTCGATAGTCGACGTCTTAATAATCGAGGAACTGCAGCTCTTTTATTTTATTCCTCTTATTAATTAGAAATATTTTTTAAGTGGTCGATATGACGTTTGTGAGATTGAAATTGCAGAACCGTTGAGGGCTCAGTACTTAGTAGAAACACTAAAAAAAAAAAAACGAAGTCAACTGTCACTGCTGTCACTGTCAAGTAGAATCTAACCTAAAACCGTTTTATTTACTTTGCGATTTGGTGCGATCAGTGTTTTTTGGATAATTTTTAAAAACCTCTCAGCACAAACTCAGTACTTTAAAATTTGCCGCATTTCTCCACGACCTTTGCATGAAATTGGACCACGTTGGATAGTTTCGAAGACTATTTTGGCTCTGCTTCTTCGACAACGCTGTCTTGCAGTCTCGACGATACGTGGCTTGACTTTTGA
>NC_133499.1:61642-141604 GCF_025370935.1 Choristoneura fumiferana | reverse complement strand
TGTATATTTAAGGGGTTTGCTCCTGGTTAGCTCATGAGCAATGTCCCGTTAGATGGCGCTGTTATCAATAGTTCCTTTTTTCAGGTTTTTTTCGTAAATTATGAAGAATTATTTCACCAAAAACTAATGGCGGGAGTATCTAAGCGTAACCGATTTTTTGACCCCACACTCGAAATGAAATATTCCGCCAAAGCCGCAAACGAGGTGCTTTACTTTGAACGTCAATTGCGGCCGTATACGGACACTAGGAGCTCACGCACACACTCAAATAGACAGCGCCAGCTAGCGAAAGTCTATTGCGACACTTAGCTACCCGATCGGGGTACTCCTTCGAGTAATATTCACATTTTTTTATCGAGTCACGAAATTTTGTACCAACTGTACTTTACTCGAAAATTTTACTACGACCTATAAAATCTATAAGTATTTTATTGATAATTAGAAGCAGGGTCTTGGATAACTGTTCGCATATTATAATACGAGCCAAACGCCTTTCAAGTGTTCATTATATGTGTACGATAAATTGAGAAATTACCGAGATTCTGACCACGGTTTCTTGTCTTGGTTGATGGTCTTGCTACTATTCAGGTTATATTTATAGTTACTTTTCGTAGTTACTACCATGCTAAAGTGGTCATGGTCGTCGGTTGAAAATCAGTAGCAAATCTACAGGACGAGTTTCTTGGGAAAATAGTGCGGATGTTTGTCCTTACCTTCCACGCCGCAGAGCTGGAGTTTGGAATTCGTAGTTGGCAATAGAGAGTGCTGCCACCAGGGCTCTTAGTCACCTTGTACGACACGCACAGGAATGCACAGGCAATCAAGTTTATCAAGGGCATCCGTAAGGCCAAAGTCCCTTAAGACACTGTTACACATGCTCTTTAGTAGCAAGAAAGCATGCTACTATTGAGCAAATGCTAGCTAGTAGCATGTGTGAACAGGACATGCTACTATCGAGCATGCTTATTAGTGGCAAGCTCGAGAGAGGGTGGAAGGGGGAAAGGTATTAAGCAAGTGTGAACGCGTTTGCTTCAGTCCAGTAACGAGCATGTGTAACAGTGCCTTTAGACATACCTAATATTTTATGAACAGTGCTTCGTGTAAGCTCTTTCTATCAAAAGAGGTAATAAAAACCATACAGAGTTTACTATCCTAATTATCATCATCATCATCACTCAATTTCTGTGGTAAGACTTTTGGTAGAGAATTAGTAATCATAAGCTGCTAATATCAATTATTAATAAGTTGCTAACCATGAAAAGAGTTGACGAAGAGTTTATCTAGGCTTCTGCATCTGGATTTCTCAGTTCGTATATATAATTACTAGCTTAATCCCGCGGCTTCGCTCCCGCTGAAGAAAAAAATCTACTCTGTAGTGTAGGTATTCGAATTAAAAAAAAAAACTTCTTGCACCTCTGCGATCCTCAAGGAATACGTTTGCCAAATCTCATGCATTTTTAGGCCATGTTTTGCCTTTATAGGTATAAATAAATACTTACGAAATACTTACATAACAGCAAAAGTTCACCCACTCGCCGATAACTGGTATCAAATTGCGGTAAAAAATTATCCCGTGCTAATTTTGTACCTACTTATCTCTATAAATTGATTTTGTTAGGATATCATAACCGATGATTTGGCACAATCAGCAGAAGACTACGAGCAGTTCCAAAATCATCTACACTCCCTTTGTTACCTTCGAGTCGAAAACAGTTGTCGATTCGTATCATATAACTACCTATTGTAAGTATTATCTGCTAGGATTTTTCCGATCCAGCAGGTGTAGTCGTGCGTACTGGATTATTGGCAGTGTTTCCTTTGGATGTTCGTGCGATGGAACTATTGCGTTTTTTTTTGCATTAGTTCCTTTACAAGACTTGAAGGAAAAACTGCGTTTATTTTTTAGCCTTTGTTCCTTTCGCAGTAGCATCTTCAGTTCTTGCAAAGGTACAAAGGCGGAAAAATCCCGCAGTTCTTTCTTCAAGGTCTTGTGAAGGAACTAGAACTACCGCAAATAATCCGTCGTACTTGCAGACTACGGGCACGTTCAGTTTAGCTGACACGTCATCATCGGAGACAGATGTTGCATCAAACCTAATTCGAAGCAGTCAAGCTCATAGGTAGCTGAACAGTTTGATACTTTGTCACAGCAAGCTACAGTGCTAAAATGAGCATTTCTAAAAACGTTTGTACATTTGATTTGCGACTCCGATTTGGGTAAAAATTTGCAGGTAGATAGAGTGAATCGTTCACTCTGAGTTTAAATAACATAGTCTCCCGAAATGTCCCAATTATGGAAAGTTCCTTTTTTGTTACCGCAAATCCATAGTTTTGGTAACAAAAAAGGAAATTTCCATACAAACCAATTGGACATTTTGAGAGACTATGTTATTACGGCTCAGTATCGTTCACTCTACATACCTGCAAATTTTTATCACAAATAGGAGTCGCAAATCAAATGTACAAACTTTATTTAGAAATGCTCAAATAGTTTTACATGTCCTCAAATACTAAGAGTAAAAAGGGAATGTCTTTACTTTGCTACTTTTTGAGCGCTCTTTGCCTGTAGTATCTACGGCTAACTAGTCTGGTTGACCGGGCAGGGGGTATAATTAATTTGTAATTTTCCCGCTGGTACAGTAAATTCATATCCCAATAATCATGCCAATTATTATGCATTATAAATCAAGTAAGTATTTGGAAACAATATATTTTTAGACACGAGTAATATTTACCTCGACGTTTCGGCAACATTACAGTGGCCGTGGTCACGGGTAGACTGAAGTGTGGGGTGACAAATAAAAATGACCAAGTGCGGGTAGTTCGAAGGACTCGCGCTGCTAGGCAGACTTGACACCCCACACTTCAGTCTACTCGTGACCACGGCCACTGTAATGTTGCCGAAACGTCGAGGTAAATATTACTCGTGTGTGTTAGCGTGATAAGTCCTGTGCGTGGTATTTTGATTAATTTCAGTTTCTTTTAATTATTTTGTTGCTCTATTCCTCTCATCTGATCGAGCACCGAGCAGGCTGCAATTACCAGGCCCATCACTGCCGTTCCGCCTGTGACAGTTGCAGTTCTACCATACAATCTTTTCTTTGGGGTAAGTAAAATGCAGTACGTCGCATTAGACAGCGTTTCAGAATAATTATCAGGATCAGGGGGTCAGGTCTGCTAGTGAACAACGTCGGCATTAGATTCAGCTAATACTTTGAGAACAAAAAAAAGGTATAAACTTTGTGATACAAGTTAAATATGCCCGCTGTCCAGTCAATCAACAAGCCAACCGTACCACTAGCAAATAAAATTTTTTGAGCTTGACTGTTAGTCAGTATCTAGAACCTACAGTATTTAATTTTGCCCTAGGTTTCTCTGCTGTCAACCGTGCGGCACAGTTAGATCTATGTGATACGTTCCTACATAATATAATAACATGCAGTACACGCCCTCCTCCACCTCCCTCCTCCTACATGAAATAATATATATATATCACACAATACCTAATAATAGTTATATAGTAGGTATTTGTGACAGCTAGTTGAGCTTGTGTGACATATACTATACATACATAATAACATATTGTTTTACATGGAAGAGAAAGAGAGCGGGCGTGTATGTAAACTTATTGTATAGATATTTATATGAGGTTCCGCAAATTAACAAGTTATCTGTCCCGAAGCAATGTGCAGCGTTCTTTTGACACGTCGCCATAGTAATGATAAGGTAATATAATATCCCCGTAGCAATTTTCATTGTTTATCTAAATGCGGTTCAAGAATAAAAATAATTATTATAATGTATGTAATAAAGTTTATTATTTATCGAAAGAACAACTCCATTATTTACATCACTGGTCATATGGCACATGTGCCTCATGGACGTACCAGTAAAGCCACGCATCAAGAGTCAAGGAACCTGGTAACACCGAAATTACTCAATTATTCAAGTATTTATTTCGTTCATCTCTATCCACTCAGGACAAGATAGATATACAATCGAATCAATCAAAAATATCACATATTATTACACGTCTTTCTAGGTCAGAATAAAAGTATGTGAAACACATTTTTGAAGCGTTATATTATACTACACCTCGTTGTTCCGGGGGGTCAATAGTTTGAGCGGCCCATTTAGTGAACGACATGTCATCGTCTACTAAAAGTACAATTTATATGATATTGGAAAATTGTAATGGTAGGTGTCCGTTATCTCACTCCATATCTCGGTAATGCTGTATGCGGCATCCTATAACGCCATAGCCCACTCCATGTGAATTACTGTCCGGATCTGGCAACTGTAGAGGCCTGTCCGCTAGCACATCCTTATAGTGTATTAGGGGATAGACCTCCAAAATTCTGCTCATCTCATCTATATTAGATATGTTGGCTGTGGTCACATGCCTTTCAAATGACCGGGTCCAGATGGGTTCGTGATCGAAAATCTGAACAAGCTATTACAATAATAAGTACCTTTATTTCGGACAATATGGCCCAGATTTTACGATGTAAACATTTCAGTCAAGCATATTGAGTGATTTTGAAAATTGACAAATTTGAAATTTGGGACACTAGATTGGATGAAAATAAATGTACAGCCAATAAGACAGTTTTGACCAACCTAACTTCTATACTTACTTAGTGCCTATAATATAATGCAAACTCAAAATGAAACATTATTATGATGCCACTATAATGAAAGCAGTGACGTGAAAGATACAATTTGTAAGCGGAGATTTTATAAAACTAGCTACTAGCCGCGTGCACCTACCATGCAATAGTCCTAAATACAAAAGTCAAGGTACCACAAGCTTAAAAATATATAATTTGTAATAATAGTTACACATAATTAAAAAAAAGTAAGCTCACAATAAAAATTTATCAATATATGAACATATACAATTCTTCTGATTTTGGTTCTTGATTCTGGGTATCTGTATGCGAGATTGTCATTTTACACGAGTTTCCTTTTCTTCAGTAAGGCAACCTGACAGTTCAGTAGCAATGACACTCGAAAAAGAACGCCATACTACCTACTACAGTTAAATCGCGGCCGGCTCAGTCAAGAATGTCTCTAAAGCTAGACGTGAGCAAAGTCTAAACATGAGTGATATTATTATCGATGTCGATAGTCTTAGTCATCCTGTGACATAGAGCATAACACTAACTCGTTTGTTAAAAAAATTGAACGTATAATAATTCTACTATTTTTCTACTACATGTTTATGTTTCACGCAGAAGAAGATTAAAACTATCGCGAAAAGACTTGCGCTAGCACGTTACTAGTGACAAAACAATAAATAAGTTTCGGAATAAGATGTCAAGTAAATATCGATCTATGCGATCTCCAGGGTGAGACAGCTTTGAAGTTGAGTGTCATACTTCCTGGCGGTGACATGGTGTCGCATGGAATTCACTCACATCAAAAAATGTAGGTACATGAAAAAAATTTTTAACAAAAAATGGAACCGACTATAAAAAAAACTAAAAAAAAAATCTACTAGTTTGAAGTACTTTCTGGCGGGGGCTATCTTTTTCACTATGAAGCAGTAGACTTTTCAAATTTCTTGTAAATCAGAAAAAATGATCGAAATTGTACGCTATAGTTAAAAAAATAAAAAATGAACGTGCAGGTTCTGAAGCGCTTATACAAGGTGCCTATTGGGATTCCGATAGATTGGGATTCCGATTTTTTCTCATAAAAAATTCGACTGCTTCATAGTAAAATAGATAGCGCCCGCCAGAAAGTATCTTTATTACTACCGGTGTACTACTATTACGGGTAGTACTATTATTAGTAGTGGTTAGTAGTACTTTTTGACGACCAGATGGCCTTGTGGTTAGAGAACCTGACTACGAAGCTTGAGGTCCCGGGTTCGATTCCCGTGTCGGAGCAGATATTTGTATGAAAAATACGAATGTTGGTTCTCGGGTCTTGGGTATTTAATATGTATTTAAGTATGTATCTATCTATATAATTATATTTATCCGTTGCTTAGTACCCATAACACAAGCTTTGCTAAGCTTACTTTGGGACTAGGTCAATTGGTGTGAATTGTCCCGTGATTATTACGGGTAGTAATTTTTTTGAAACTAGCGCACAAATTCGTAAATTCTTCGTACATTTTTTGATGTTAGTTTGAATTCCATGTGACAATATGTCACCGCCAGGAAGTAAGGCACGAAGTTGATTATGATATATACTTGTGTGGTACATACTATGAAATGAAATTTATATTTCTTCATAACTTAAACGTAACCGGCGATTTTTTGATTTTTCTACTCTTCGTGCCATAAGAGCTATCTGCAAACTAAAATTCAAGTTACATACATAAACACAATTTAAAATCCTTCAATTATTGGTCGTTCCTTTTCTGTTATAAATAGAAGACTATTTTTTAGTACCATAAAACCGTCCAATTTTGCCCTTTATATTTATTTTGCCCGCGGAGTTAAATATAAGCTGTAACAAAAAGGCCTTGGCAGGATAAAAAGGTCAAGTTCGAGTCGGACTCGTACATACGAAGGGATCCGTAAGTACAATGTTTTTAAAACAGTTCACTAATAAAATAAGTTTTAGCAACGCCTAGTAACCAAAAACGCTGAAAAAAAAACACGTTTCTTGTATGACAACTCCATTTATTTTTTAATTTTAATTACTTTATTATTAGTATTTGTTGTTATGGAGGCCACAGTAATACCTACATAATCTGTCAACATTTCAAGTGTCTAGCACACACAAACATGTATGCCTAAATGGGGTAGGCAAAGCACACGAAACGTTACAGCTTCGGAGCCACTTTTAGCAATTTTAGGTTTTAAGTTTGACAAAAACAGTACAATAGTGACAGGTTGCTAGCCTGTGGCCTACGGTCCTCAGTCGCCTCTTACAACATCCACGGAAGAAATGGAGAGGTCTAATTCTAACCCGACATCACACGGGTAGCTATTACAGCTCAAGAGATAAAGCCCTGTGACAGACGGATGGACAGACAGACAGACAAACAGCAGAGTCTCAGCAATAGGGTCCCGTTGGCCTAACCTTAAAAACTAAATAATAGTTACGAACCAGTAGAAGACAGACAGACAGACAGACACAGACAGACAGCAGAGTCTCAGCAATAGGGTCCCGTTGGCACCCTTTGGGTACGGAACCCTAAAAAGGAGAAGTAACTCCCGTCAGGAATAAAGAAATATTCCAATATCGAGGGAAAAGAAAAGATTTATTCGTGACAACAGGGAAAAAAAATATACAAAAATGATTTAGAAATGTGCATGTCACAAAGTGGTCACAAATCAGTCAATTTTATTTTATTTCAGATATTTAAAAAAAATGACAACTTGGGCAAAGTTATCTCAAAGGTCAAAGTTGTACGGTCTTATAGTACTTTATATATATGTACCCCTATTATCTCATCATCTGAAATTACTGTAGTTTCATTCAACAAATAAAAACTACATACCTGTTGCTATTCTTGTTTTTAGAAGCTCCACTAAAATTTCCACCCACGGAACGCTAAAAGAAAAATGCCTACGAAGACTATTTCGTTGTGTACATCATATTTATTTAGAACAAACTTTTTAACACAGCGTTAATAAATAAATCAAACATAGCTAATCAGTCAGATATTCCTTAATTTTTTGCATATCAACATTAAACGTTTCTTCTTTTCTTCACCTTGAATATTGCATGACAGCACCTAGGCTACTTCAGCAATATAATGATTCCAGGCAAAGTTATATGCAGTTAGTGAGCATTGAATCTGAAAGGAATTGTGCATTAATAAATACAGAAATAGTATTAGCAGACAGACTATAAGATACCTAGGTGGACGAATAAAATTGACCGATGCCTTTTAGTTACAGCATAAGGACGAAAATCAGACTATCAGTAGGTAAATTCCCTAATGTACATACTGTTGCACGCAACTCTGTCCGCGTAGAATTCTTTTATAGCTATTCCGCGGGAATTATGCGATTAAAAAAAAAACTACCCTATGTTTTTCTACGGGGCTCAAACTATCTGTATCCCAAATTTCATCCTAATCGGTTCAACGATTTAGACGTGAAAAGGTAATAAAGAAATAAACAAACAGACTAACAAACTTTCGCATTTATAATATGAGTGGGATTATTCTTATTTTAAGTCATCATCATCATCATCATCATCGGCCTATCTTAGCCCACTACTGGACATAGGCGTCTCCAATTGCACGCCACTGAGCACGACCCTCGGCCACTCTCATCCAGTTACTGTCAGCTACCCAGTGAAAATCATCACTCCACCTAGTCTGAGGGCGTCCCACGCCACGCTAGGCTTATACTCGTTTACCCTAGCAGTTATCGGTTCTTCGGCTGATATGGCCGGCCCACTGCCACTTCAGTTTGCTTCAGTTTTAAGTAATCCTATAGAAATAGACGGACGGACAGCGTAATATCAAATTATCTGAACTAAGTCTTTGTGACAAAGTTTCTCCATGTCTTTCATTGAATAAAGTTAGAATTCGGCAGCGATGACATACGACTATCATCATCACCATCATCATCGTCATTAAGATCGGTTTGTGAACAATACTTATCTTTTTCAAAATATCCTGATATTAAATTTAGATTTTTGCTATTCCTTTCTGCCTGCATGTCAAATTTACAGAGATTAGTGATATGGAGATAGAGTTGTAAAATTAAATATATAACATTGAATACTATGATACCTACCTGGGTATTAAAAATAAACTGGCCAAGTGCGAGTCGGATTCGTGCACGAAGTGTTCCGTACCATTATCTATACAACATTAGACATTAGCAAAAAAAAAACGGCCAGAAAAACAAGTTTTTTGTATGGAAGCCCCCCTTAAATATTTGTTTTATTTTAATTATTTATTTATTTTTAAAGTAATTATACATCTAAATATTCTGTGAATATTTCAAGCGTCTACCTGTTGCCGTTATTAACATCATGCAAAAAACGGTAAAACAATCACGTTTGTTGTATGGGAGCCACCCTTAAATATTTATTTTATTCTGGTTTGAGTATTTGTTGTTATAGCGGCCACAGTAATACATAATCTGTAAAAATTTCAAGTGTCTAACTATTACGACTCAAGAGATAGAGCCCTGTGACAGACGGACGGACAGACAGACAGACAGACAGCGGAGTCTCAGCAATAGGGTTCCGTTGGCACTTTTTAGGTACGGAACCCTAAAAACTAAATAATAGTTACGAACCAGTAGAATTTTATGTAGGTACATAATAAATCCCATTTTTTCCTTATCTTAAATTTCAGCTTTTTAGGATAAAAGGTTTGGTGTGTGCGTTGGTAAACAATCATTAAAAAAATAGGACAATGAATTTAGTGTTCACTTCGAAACACAGACAGACAGACAGACGGACAGACAGATGGACAGATCAACAGACGGACGGACGGATGAGCCGACGGAAAGACATGTACGCATAAAATTAACAACCTGTGTCACTCCTAACAGAGACAAATCTAACGATACCTCTTCTGATCTCTCTATCTCCTAACATGAGCTATTTCCCAAGACTCTGCTTCTAATTATCAATAAAATACTTATAAATTTTAAAGGTCGTAGTAAAGTTTTCGTCTAAAGTACAGTTGGTACAACTTTATTCACCATCATCATCATCATCATCATCTCAGCCGTAGGACGTCCACTGTTGGACATAGGCCTCCCCCCAGTTGCTTCGGCTGGCAGCGGCCTGCATCCACCGTGAACCTGCGGCTTTAACCAGGTCATCCGTCCATCTTGTTGGTGGACGTCCTACGCTGCGCTTGCCGATCCGCGGCCTCCACTCGAGAACTTTTCGGCCCCAACGGCCATCCGCTCTCCGTGCTATATGGCCCGCCCATTGCCACTTCAACGAGCTGATTCGCTTGGCTATGTCGGTGACCCTTGTTCTTCTACGTATCTCCTCATTTCTGATTCGGTCCCGTAGAGAAACCCCAAGCATAGCTCTCTCCATAGCTCGCTGAGCAACTCTGAGCCTATTTATAAGGCCTAAAGTAAAGCACCACATCTCGGATCCATATGTCATCACTGGAGAATGATGTAGTGTTCACTTCGAAACACAGACGGACAGACAGATGGACGGATCGACAGACGGACGGACGGATGGGCCGACGGAAAGATACACAGACAGACTCACATACGCATAAAATTAACAACCTGTGTCACTCCTAACAAAGACTTATTTTCTTGTCTCTGCTCTTGTCTTGTTGTTTGTTAAGATGCATCAAGGCCTTGTTGCATAGCGTGCGAAAGAAATGCCCATACATACGCTCCAAAACCATAACCCCTGCCGTTTCTCACACTTATAAATAAAATAAAAAATCTTGAATCACTTCATAATAGAGTACATACTATACATACTCGTACATATGCAGACAGACGGTGGGAAGCGACTTACTTCTATGGAGTGAAAATGTTCACGACGCTACTAAGAGTTAGGGAAATTTGGTATGTTTTCGTAGTAGGTTGCTGCAGACCACAAGTTTGGTACACACGATAAGCCATACTTTGGCCACCCAGTAGGAATGAAATTCTTACAGCCCTGCCTCTGGTGTTCTTGTAACAAATATTAATGTTTCTGACAAAAATGATAAAATTAACATACCCGTGTATCCAATTTTTTCATCATCAAATCGTACATACATAAATAGTTTAAGAGTTGCACTCTTGCTAATTTCCTCTCGTCCGCCAACTTTTTGACTTCTTGATTTGTGTTCAAACCATAATTATTCAAACATAATTGCTTTTGAATATCAATCTCATTGACTTGACGTTGTGACAAAAATGTATTATAATGACGTTTAAATTTTACTTATCTAGCCAGTTATAATAATAAAAAAGGTACGAAAACTACTTCGATTGTGAAAACCTTTTTATTCACCGAGCCTAGATTTAGCGGCCGTAAAAATGCCGTGATATGTAGGAATTTATTTGAGCCTCACTGTAAAACTTGATATTCATACATACACATGCAATGTATGTTGAATGTAGACCTTATTTTTTAACTAATTAGTTTAGTGATTACACCTAGCACCTTTTATTGTGAGAATAAATATGCTTTATATAAATTAGTGGCGCTACTGTCTACGTAAGAGTAAATAACTAATATCTGTTCAGAATTTGTAAGTTGAATTTAAACCACTTGTCCTAGATCGAAGCACCGCATTATAATGTATGTAAAGTATGCAATGTTATAATTTTTGCCGAGGACTGGGTCTGTTACTTAAATAATTATTATTTTAAATGACAATTTTAAAAGTAACTTACCTATTTTTCGTCTTACTTATAGTTTGCGTCCTTGCATTAATCAGAAATAATAGTTTAGGCGTTTCAACTTCCGAAAATAACAGATTTAAAAACAAAAAAAAGTAAATACTAGACTCAGAAACTTGAACTTGATCTCTCAGTGATCTCATGCTTTCTTCATTTAGTTGTCGTATTATCTGAGCCAAAGGTGATGGTCACGTGACCACACGAAATAGTCGATACCTATTTACAATAGTTTGATTTTGTGACATTGACTCACGCACCCATATAAGATGTCACTACATGCTCGCTGCGAACACTGTCAGTTGTACTCATACAATGGTAAAATGCATCAAAATTTACTGCATCACGCTGCACTTTTGATGCAATAAAGTTACTTTTTTTTGGATTTTGCTTGAGAGCATATCCATAATTTACTATTCTCAAAAAATCCTCTAAGAAAACATGTCCGTGGAAGCTATGCGGGTGTCCGTAGGTTTGTATGGAAGAGCAACCCCTTAACCTACAGGTGACTATGCACGCTTAAAAGACACTCAACTGACTTAAACGGAAGTGAAGTTGACTGTGAACTGGTTTATCCCCACCACCACCACCGACTAGGGGATGGGGTGAGTCGCCATTCTAAGCTCATTCCTTTTTCGTGCACGGTGACGACAGCACGCGTCCCCAATAAGTTTGCAGTTTTTTCTAGCACCTTATAATTAAAATTTTAATAAATCTGAAGTTATAATGCCAAAACGAAGTGCGGAAGAAAAGATCGAGCGTTACGAACGCAAAATTAAAAAATTACGTAAACGCGATATCGGACGACATCGCCGTATACGCACTATATCAGATTCTTCGAATAATGAGGGTAAGCATATTTTATTTTCATATTATAACGACTCGCCGACTCACGAGCCTAAGATTATGTTTCGTTAGCACATGTAGTTTTTACATACGTTATCAGCTTTCATCAGAACAGGCCGTGAGCCTTGTTTGTTGAAATAATAACCTTCATCAGGACAGGCCGAGAGCCTAGTTCGTTGAAACAAAATTCTTCATCAGAATAGGCCGGGAGCCTCGTTCGTTGAAGTAATTCACTTTTCTAAGCCTATAAATATTCATTTTAGGTGCCGAAGATGTCGACCAACCTGGCCCGAACCTTATCGCTAACGCGAACGATGGCGGGAACGCTTCAGGGCAGAGTCCTGCACCATCGATCACAGGGCCTGAGCCAATGCCAGAGCCCGACCCTACGCCGGAACCTGAGCCCGCACTGGAGCCGGTCGAGCCACCGGTCTTAGAGGCAGTTTTGACGGAACAAAATCCGAACGGTGAAACTGCGGAACCAGAATTGGACCCGGAATTATTAGATGCCCTCGGTGAGTCCACTAGTGATACTCCAGAGTTTGGAGAAAAAATTCACGAGAGTTTAGCTAAATTGTGGCTTCCTCTACTCGTCAAAGGCCTGCCTAAAGATAAGAAAGAAACAATGTTGAAGGAGTATTTAATCCCCGACAACTGTAGGCTCCTGCAAGCGCCTAAACTAAACGCAGAGATTTCAGCGGCAGTTATAGACTCTGTGAGAAACAGAGATAAGATCCTGGTAGCTCACCAACAGCAACTCGGGTCGGGGATAACGGCAATTAACAGAGCGCTTAATATTCTCCTAAATGGGGAGGACAAGAAAAGCGCCATCCAACATCTTAGCAATGCCTGCCGTATACTCTCAGATTTGCACACCATAAATACGAATAGCCGCATAAAGCTCATTACACCAAACCTGGATAAGAACTTCCTTCACGTAGTTCAAGATTCCGTAAGAGACGAAACTCTGTTCGGAAACAAACTTTCAGAAAAGATCAAGGCAGCCAAAGCTATCGAACGACAGGGTCTGCAAATCAAAAAGCCCAATCCGAAACCGTCCAGCTCTCAGTCCACCAGCAACCGCTCTTCGAATTCGGGAAACTGGTCCGGCCCACCCCGGTACCCTTCAAACCGAGGCAACCGTGGCGGGAAGAAAATGACACCACAGAGCCGCCGTCCATATCAGAGCTTGACGCACCAGCAGCCAGCGCCGAAGCCGGCAGCAGCAAACAAGCCTCGTGCCCCGGCGCCGTAGGGACTCAGGTACATGCAGGCAGAATTAAGAACTTTTTTAATTGTTGGACGAAAATTTGCTCCAACTCGGTAATCTTAGATTGGATACAAAATGGTCTTTACATACCTTTTTGCAAGGACGTTCGTCAAACAAACGTCCCTTGCAATACCTTTTCAGAATTAGAGCACCAGGAAATGTCAACTGCGATTCAAAAACTCGTTGACTTAGGTGCCGTAAAAGAATGCCTTCCAAGTAGAGACCAGTTTGTCTCCAAAATATTCCTTGCCCCTAAGACAAACGGCAGCAAGCGCTTCATATTAAATTTGAAACCGTTAAATAAATATGTTTCAAAGTTTCATTTCAAGATGGAAGATTACCGTACAGCGGCAAAGTTAATACCTCAAAACGGATACTTAGCCACAATTGATCTAAAAGAAGCCTACCTACTAATTCCAATTCATACTGAACACAGAAAATATTTAAGATTTCAATTTAAGAGAAACACTCAGACCACGACTTATGAGTTCACGTCAATGCCTTATGGCCTGTCCGTGGCTCCTAGGGTGTTCACTAAGATTATGAGAGAAGTCATATCTCATTTGAGAAGGGCGGGCTTTAATTCGGTAGTCTACCTAGATGATATCCTCTGCATTGGCAACAGTTATGAGGATTGCAAATCTAACGTAGATGAAACTTTGAAACTATTACAGTGTCTAGGGTTTGTCATAAATTTTGAGAAAAGTTCGCTCCAGCCTAAGCAAATTTGTAAATTCTTAGGGTTCCTCTTTGACACTAAGAATCTAACTGTTTCCCTCCCGGATAATAAACGCAACACTATTGCGCAATTGGTTCAGAAGTTTACTGATCTACCCACATGTACTATTCGAGAATTTGCTCAATTGATCGGTAATCTAATTGCAGCGTGCCCGGCTGTCCAATACGGTTGGTTGTACACCAAGTTATTGGAACGCCAAAAATATCTCGCGTTACTAGAAAACCAGAATTATGAGAGTAAGATTAACTTACATAGTATTATCCTCGAGGATCTTACTTGGTGGGTCAATAACATTAAAACAACATCGCATCCAATGCGAAACGCCAATTATAAAATTGAAATCTACACAGACGCTTCACGAACCGGCTGGGGCGCAGTTCGCGAAGATGAACGCGCTCACGGGGGGTGGTCAGTTAGTGAACGTAATCACCATATAAATTATCTGGAACTATTAGCAATCTTTCTCGGACTCAAGAGTTTAGCATCTAAAGAAACCAATTGCGCGATACTATTGCGGGTAGATAACACTACAGCCATTAGCTATATAAACCGTATGGGCGGAATACAATTCCCCCACTTAAACGAGATTGCTAGACAAATTTGGCAATGGTGCGAGAAGCGAAATATTTGGATTTACGCGTCATACGTCAATACTAAAGAAAACCGGGCTGACGCTGAATCTAGGATTATAAATCCGGACACCGAATGGGAACTCTCCGCTACCAGCTTTCAATTCATTGTGTCACAGTTCGGGCAACCAAACATAGACTTATTCGCTTCTCGTACCAATGCCAAGTGTACGAAATTTGTTTCTTGGCGACCGGATCCAGATGCAATGGCTGTAGATGCTTTTACTATTAGCTGGGCTGGATGTTATTTTTACGCATTCCCCCCGTTTTCCATAATACTAAATTGTTTAAGAAAAATAATGGATGACAAGGCACACGGAATACTTGTTTTCCCTTACTGGCCTTCTCAGCCGTGGTTCCCCCTGCTACAAGGGTTATTAGCGTCCGACATCTTGTTCTTGCGCCCTGATAAGAATCTTTTACGATCACATTCCAGAGAACACCATCCTCTTCATGCGAGCCTTACCCTGGGTGTCGCGAGGCTCTCCGGCAAGCTTTCTCCCAAAGATGCCCACCAGAGGCCCTTGACCTCATGCTAGCATCGCTCTCCGATAGCACGGTAAAACAGTACAATGTCACATATAAAGCATGGTGGCGGTTTTGTGACGGCAGAAATATTAATCCTTTTGAACCATCCGTATCCCCATTTTTATCTTTTTTAACGGACCAGTTCAGTGGCGGCTGCTCGTACGGAAGTCTCAATTCTCATAGATCCGCGCTGTCATTACTTCTCGGAAACAAAATTGGTTCAGACGAACGAGTAAGTAGATTGCTAAAAGGAGCTTATAAACTAAAGCCAACAGTTCCCAAGTATACACAGACCTGGGACCCTCAACGCGTTTTAAATCACGTTGCAGAATGGCATCCCAACACATCTTTGAATCTGGACAAAATTACAAAGAAATTAGCAATTTTATTAGCACTTTGTACAGCCCATAGAGTACAAACCTTATCATTAATTAAATTAGAAAATATATCATTTTCTCAAAATAACGCTAAGATCATAATTACAGATATAATAAAGACTTCCGCCCCAGGCCGTGAGCAACCTGTACTCCTAATACCATTTTTCTTAGAAAATGTCAATATTTGCCCAGCTACCGCTTTAAAAGATTATATTTCTGTCACAAAAAGTAAAAGAATAGAAAACAAAGGTAAACTATTTCTCACTCACAAACCACCACACAGACCAGCCACGACACAATCAATCAGTCGATGGATAAAACAAGTGCTATCGGAGAGTGGAGTAGATGTATCAACGTTCGGCGCACACAGCACTCGCCACGCCTCCACCTCGGCCGCGGGCCGTGCGGGCCTCAGCGTTGATGCCATCCGTAAGGCTGCCGGATGGACTCCTTCATCAAATACATTTGTTCGATTCTATAATAGAACCCTTGTCGATGAGGGGAACTTTGCAAGAGCCGCTGGCTTTACATCCAATCATTAATTTAAGATTTTTCTTTTCTTTCTTTTTTTTTGGTACTCGTAAGAGTGATAATATAAAAAGTGCCGGATTGTGAAAATTTTTTTTCATGATTATAGAAGTTTTCTGTATCAATCAGTGATTAATAAATATATTCTAAGAAATATATATTATTTTATTACATAGAAAAAAAAAAAAAACTTTCAGCTCTAAAATTCTACCTGGTGAATATTTATATCTGAAAAATGAAGCGATGAAATATAATATATGATCAAACGAACTTCTCAAGCGAAGTTCGATCATTATTATATGAGTCGCTTCATTTGAAGATATATCCATTACCCACCCTCCCATAGCAGTGGCCTGCTAGCCCTAATATGGAAAGTTTTTTGTTTTCTACACTCTAAAAATAATGAGCTTAGAATGGCGACTCACCCCATCCCCTAGTCGGTGGTGGTGGTGGGGATAAACCAGTTCACAGTCAACTTCACTTCCGTTTAAGTCAGTTGAGTGTCTTTTAAGCGTGCATAGTCACCTGTAGGTTAAAGGGACTACCTGGTGAATATTTATATCTTCAAATGAAGCGACTCATATAATAATGATCGAACTTCGCTTGAGAAGTTCGTTTGATCATATATAATAAAAGGGGAACAGTGGGACTACATTCCGTCCCTCTGACGCTTTACACTATTTAATACGAGAGCGAGAGGGACGTACATTAACGAACTTCGATTTTGGATTGTTTTTTTAATCTTTTTGTATTTGTGTCGAAATAACCATGCCGGAAACAAATCGCTGCTGCATAAGTAGCGTAGTAGAAAGCAAACTGAGATATGCACAGGAAAAATTAGTGTCTAGATTCCTGTCCAGCGATGGTGTAGGGGTTATAGCACGCTTAAGTGGCTAAAAAAGAAACAAACAAGCTGAGATAGTGGTGCATAGCAAGAAATTAGTGTCTGTGCCGTTGACCAACAGTGGTGTAGCGGTATAGCACGCGGTACGGAATACCGAGGACCTGGGTTCGATTCTCAGTGGTGGTCTTATTTTTCTGGTTTTTCTGTGCATCTATATTTCAGTTTGTATTTTCAATTTATAGCACGCAGTGAAAATCAAAGTCAAAGTCAAAATATCTTTATTCAATTTAGGCTATAACAAGCACTTATGAATGTCAAAAAAAAATCTACCACCGGAGGATTGCTGAGGACCTGGGTTCGAATCCCAGCGCTGGTCTCTTTTTCTGGTTTTTCTGTGCATCCATGTCTCAGTTTGTATTTTCGATTCGATTTTGGAATTTCAGAGTAGGCCCTCAGGGTCGAAAAGCTCGATGGACACCAACGAGATTGAAGGATGACGATTATGAAATAATAATACTTAATAATAGGATAAATTTAGGATAATAGGATATGAAATGGCGTTGGGCTGGCCACGTCTGTCGCAGTACTGTTGAACGGTGGAGCAGACGAGTCCTCGAATGGAGACCACGGAAAAGTACAGTCAGCAAAAAAGCTTGTATTAAAAATGAAATTTTTACCAAAAACTTTTTAGTATAAGGTGTCAATATTACTACGGCCAGTGGCCACCCTTCAATAACTGGCCACCTTTACTAAAAATGTCTTAGGTGACCACCTATAAATATAATTATTAACCCCCGATGCAAAAAGAGGGGTGTTATAAGTTTGACTGCTATTGTGGGTCTGTATGTCTGTCTGTCTGTGGCACTGTAGCTCTTAAACGGGTGGACCGATTTGAATGCGGTTTTTTTAATTGAAAGTAAGTTTTCTAGCGATGGTTCTTAGACATGTTTTATCAAAATCGGTTTAGCCGTTTTTGAGATATTGAACTTTGAAGAGACAAAGTCGGGGGGCTTCCAACTTTTTGTAGGTTAGGTTAGGTTAGTAAACGAGTTACGTGCCAGTTATTGAAAGGGTACGCTACCTAGATTTATTAAAACTTACTGGAGTGCTGGAGTGGAGTGGAGTGGATTTAGTGGAGTTGCGTAAGGAACCCTAAAAACAATGAGAACAGCAACGGAAGAGCGTGTTTACAGATTATTGAGGTGTCTGTCTTGTTCATACAAACAAAAAATCGGTTTGTTGTTCCATCCTGCGTGCATTGCTGCCACTTATGGTTAACATCCACGAAGTCTCCGTCTCCGTTAATGCTTGTAACCATCACACTCATTAATGTTAATAGTAATGGATCACTTTGTATTGTAAGGTCATTTTAGCATATTGGTTTACAGTTTTTACGGTTCCGGAGCTAAAATGGCAAAAACGGAACCCTTATGGTTTCGCCATGTCTGTCTGTCTGTCCGTCCGCGGCTTTGCTCAGGGACTATCAATGCTAGAAAGCTGTAATTTTGCAAGGATATATATGTAAACTATGCCGACAAAATGGTACAAAAAATAACTAAAAAAAACTTTTTTAGGTTACCTCCCATAGACTTAAAGTGGGGGTGTTTTTTTCTTCTAATCCAACCCCATAGTGTGGGGTATCGTTGGATAGGTATTTTAAAATCATTAGGGGTTGGCTTCGCACACGTAAATCATTAGATCCAGCAGCTGAATTAATATTTTGGGATTTTTCAAAATTCCAGTGTATAAGTGGGAATATCGGAATAATAAGTAGCCTATGTTTTATTCCAGATGTCCAGCTATCTACATACTAAATTTCATCCAAATCCGTCCAGCCGTTTCAGCGTGAAAGAGTGACAAACATACTCACTCACTCAATACCTTTCGCATTTATAATAATAATAGGAAGTATGCTAAAGTAAGGAGTAAGGAATAATTAAGGAAGTAAGGATAGTACGAATTAGATTATAATCAGAAAGTTTTGGAACGTATTTTTTTCTTTTGTCAATTAACTTCTGCGTAAAATCACGCAGTACGACAATCTAGTCATCTGCTGCACTTAATATTCAAACGCATTTTATAATAAAGCATTGTTCAAATTATTTTCAAAGTAATAAGCTTGCGTTTGGCCACAATCACGCCTGATGGAAAGCGAGGATGAGGCCTACGATGGAGCACGCTTGCCTAGTAAATGCTCATTCACCCTGGACTTGAAAGCGGCCAAATTGTAGTGTCCAGGAAACAGTTGCATAGGCGTATATATATAGAAGGGGGGCCGGGTGGGCCGTGCCCACCTCAGTATGGTCTAGTGCCCACCCCAGGATATTGGGCTACCGATTCAAAATTCTATAATACTGATATCTTCACACGAAAATTCAGGCCAGGCCCCCCTGAAAAATTACCCTAGATACGCCAATGGTCGCAGGCAGGGTATTCCACTCCTTTGCTGTGCGGTTGATGGAGGAAGAGCGAAAACGTGTCCGGATTCATTCATAGAATATCCTTGTTTACTCAAAATTCAGTCGATGTTTCAAAATATTCAATCTTAATTGTCTATTCAAAATTAGAATTAATGTAAAAAACCTCTAAATTACACTAACTCAAACTTAAATTGAAATAAACGATCCAAAACTAAACATAGCATGCCAAAAAGGCTTAAGTATTGTATACCGTTCCCTAATTAATGAGGGCTCGCGTATGAATTCGCCACTAGAGGCGCTAGTGTAGCGTGAGGTCTTCGAAATGTCAAATCTCATAGTTTTTGGGTGAGCTACGCGGGTTTATTTATAATTAGAATAATTTTGTTAATATTTTGCAATATCTGAAATTAATTATGGCAAATATGCGTTCCGGGGCAATGAATGTCTGTGTTTTGAGACAGTTTTGTCTTTCGTAAACCTTTGTCATACCCTTTTTCCGTTCAAAACGGGGACTATCCAACACTGTAGCATGCTCGATTTTTTTATTGTACGGTTTTAAGGTGTATTAAATATGATTTTAATCTAAACTTTGTTTTCACGCCCGTAATAACAGACTTTGAAAGCCATACTTAAAAACCTCACGCTACAGTGCGCCATCTAGTGAGACAAAAAACGATAGCCCTCATTAAATGAATGTTATTTTTAAAAATAAAAACTTTGTTAGAGATAGGTCTTTAGATAGAGGGCAATAACATGTCTGTTAATACAGTCGCCTCAGATATTTCAGAGTGGGCAATGTGTTCAAAAATATTGTTAAGGTATTACTCGTTGAGTTTATGTTTTGATATTTTTGATCACCTTGGTCGCTCCGAAATATAGCGACTGTTTGTAGGTACAGCCTCCTCAAGTTAGGAAAACGATCAATTGTATAAATATTCTGAAGAATGAGCTGAGAATTAAATTTATCATTTTCTAAGATAAGTTCATGAATTTTAACACATTGCCATTGATAATTATGTATTAATAAAAAGACACTCACCTGATACTAGAGCCACTAGCAGCAACAAAACGGCGGGAAACGCGGCCATCTTTAAGGTTTAACGGTCGAGCTCACAGGATTCGAAATTCAAACTCGGGCATAACTAGACGAAAAAATACTGTATCCTTTCACAACCGGTTCTGGTATCCTTGTCGCACTCACTGACACCACAGCTGTCTTGCTCACTCTGAAACAAAAATGCAACTATGTAGTTTTTAGGGTACCGCAGGAAGTTTTTGTGAAATTAAGATGTTAAACGTGTAATTTGTCTATGGCTCGGTTGTAGAAGATACGAGTATATCTTCTAAAGAAATAAAATAACATACACATATAAGAACTACTATTAAAAAAAATATATAACGAATATTATTAACAGCTTGCTTTACTTGCGACTTCGTCCGCGAAGAATTCTTTTATCTTGCTGAAATTACCTATGCAACTGTCCAGCAGGGCTACTACGAAACTCGAAACTCGAAGTTCGTGTCGTGCGGTCCCTCTGACACTTATACTATTTAATACTAGAGCGAGAGGGACGGTACGATACGAACTTCGAGTTTCGAGTTTCTTAGTAGCCCAGCAAGACTAACCTATCCTATATTCTTTCCTGTAACTAAAATTATCTTTAAAATCATCCCAATCCTCATTTATAGAATTAGTTGAATAAAATAGGATATCATAGAAAAGGATAGCATGTGAAAATGAGTTTGTTTGTTACATAAAATTTGATATATGACTCTGTTATAAATTTCGTGAAAGAAAATAATAATGAACTTAATTCTTAGTCAATTGAACTAATACAATTTTCTATGGTTATTAAACTTATTCTGTAAAAGAAACTTAGCCTAGTCTATAAACCAATCTGTAACGATATTCGTATCAAATCGCGAATATGTAATTATTTTTCTCCATTAGGTACTTTGAATATTAATCAACAAAAATAAAAATCAGTAAAAAAAGCTTCAGCTATAATTTTTTTAACAACGACATATTATCCGGAACCCGACGTGTCTCGGACGTGCGCCCACCTTTTTTTTAATAAAAAGGCACAGATTACGTAATTTGACGCGTTCAAAAATTGATGGTCCATGAACGCGTTTTTTTCTGGAAGGAGGTCACGTCTCGGGGTTGGAATGAAATATCGAGTCTCAAGGATTTTAATATCACGGGGTAAAACATTGAGGTAAGTTTATGAATACTCGGGATTTGATTTTGGAACTGGATTTAGGATTTTTTAAAGGTCTTTTAGAGGTTTTAAAGGCGTAAGACAAGAATAGATTCATAGATACTTTTCGTTTGTATTAACTACTGGACTTAAAGTTGGCTTAGAGTTGTTAAAGATGTTATTAAAAGTTTTTTGAGGTAGTCATTTTTTTTAATTTTTAACTTTTTGTTTTTGTGTAAAAGTTTTAGCTGAAAAGCATAAAAACATGTTATTAAATGGGCTTATCAGTTAGGGTTCATTTGGAACCCACATTGTTACATTATAAAATATTTTTTACTCTCGAAAAACATAATCCTCCTTCGTGCAGTCGGGTGAAAAGCACAGTCATCAAAGTTTGTTTTAAATCGATTTCTTTTATTTACACGCTACAATATTAGACAAACTTTTATAATCTGTTAAGCTAGCTCAGCGATTTGACAGCTTTCAAGTGTCAGAATGAAAGAAAGCCATGTTACTATTAATAAAGATGGCTGCCTTACTCTAAAACTAGTCTCGATTAAACCGGTCCTGACGTGGTTATAATCAGATATCGAGTTACTAATCTGGCAACAAGGAATTATGACCACGAATTGGTTTCTTAGTTACATTAAAATTTATTTTTAAATTTATGACGGTGGAAGCATTCTACACTTCCACTGAACGTAGATATAGTTTAGATATACTTAGTGTTTAGTATTGTAACTAAGGGACCCCATACATCCCTGTATTTTTATTATTGTTTTTTTTTTCTTTAATTGTAATATAGTTTTTAAGTATTTTATTTGTAATTATTATTATTATGAAAAAATGACTTTCGCCAAGTTTCTTGCGGCGCATTCTTGTTGGCAATGATGGTCTTTCCGAAAGCGCTGGTAATTTAAAAAATGTCATGTAAAAGTGCCCATTGCGGCCTATTTACTGAATAAATCATTTGAAATTTGTAAATTTGAAATTTATTTAAGACCAGCTTTTGCCCGCGGCTTCGCCCGTATGGAATTCGGTTATCGCGCGCTGCTCCTCGGGAACTGTGCATTTTTCCGGGATAAAAAGTAGCCTATGTCACGCTCTGGCCTATAAACTATATCTATGCCAAAAATCACATCGATCTGTAGCTCCGATTCGACGTGAAAGGCGGACAACCATACAAACACATTTTCGCATTTATAATATTACTAAACGCGCGTCGACGCTGCGCAAAGTTAACTCTGTCTGTCTGTCTGTCTGTCTTTTGTCGGCGTTACCCTTTACGTCGAAACCACTGGAACCGATTTTGATGAAATTTGGATATAGGTAGTCTTTGAACCCAAGGATCAACATAGGATACCTTTTAATCCTAGGGGGGCCCACCGCGCGATAACCTAGATCCGCGCAGACGTAGTCGCGAGCATAGCTAGTATTATTGTAAACCGCGCAGCTCGAGCTGCGCAGCGTTAACCGCCACTGGCGTCGGCGATGCAACGTTAAACGTAACGTCGGCGCTGCGCGAGCGTTTACTAACGACGACGCCGAAAGACGCTGAGTGGGCCCGGATCCTTAAGTAGTATGGATTAGTAGTCTTTCAGTAGAGTCGAATGGATGCAGGCCGCGTCACACCGATGGAGGTCTATGGGGGAGGCCTATGTCCAGCAGTGCCAGCAGTGGACGTGCTACGGCTGAGATGATGATGATGAGCAGAGCCCTTTGAAAACATTTGATTTTTGAAATGCATTCAAAAACACAATGCCATCATATAATTCGTGTGTTAATATGTCCTTCACGCTAAAACAACTGGACGGATTGGGATAAAACTTGGTATGTAAATAGCAGGACGTCTGGAATAACACATAGGCTACTTTTCATCCCGATATTCTCACGGGTTCGCGACAAAATCTCGTATAAAGCTCGGTGTAGACTTGCAAGTAAATCGTGCAAGTTGCATTACATTGCGAGGCCGTAAAGCGTGTCACACACTAAGCAAATACGATAAGATATCTGTATCTGAACGCATATCTGTCAATATCGCTCCTATACAATTCAATGAGCTAACACACACAGCGCAGATAATTATATTTTATCGTGAAGTATCTGTGGGCACCGCCATATATCGAAAGATGGCAAAGAAATTATTTGCGTATATAAATTGATCTGTGTATAATATCTGCCGATATGGCATAGTATTTTATCTGCAGATAGATACAGGTTGATGTGAAAGCCCCGCTGCACGCGAGTAAATCTAGAAGAGATAAACACGAAAACATCCTGTATAAACAATATCCGCACCAAAAAACAAGTCTACTCAGCTAGAAGGATTTAGACTGAATGTATCGTCTCGTATATTATCGTATCTGCGTAGTGTGTGATAGTTTCAGATCATTAAGTTATTATACGCAGATAAAATATTATCGTATCTGCGTAGTGTGTGACACGCTGAAAGCGGAGTTGGTGCGGTCAATCGAACGCCGTAAAGGAGCGGCCACACCGCTGCTCAAAATACGAGGACAGTACGGAATCGCAGTGACGTGCCGTCAGCGTCACGACTTGGTGGAGAGCATGCGGTAAAGTGCTGATGGATTCGATTTGTAGCATTCGAACATGGCGGATGTAGACAATATCTAATTTTGCTATTTCTGTTTCTTTGGCTGGTTGAAGTATAATTTTGATAGTGTTTTATGCGGCGATTAACCTTAACAGTGAACAGTGATCACAAAATTCTATATTGCACTCGTGTGTCATTTTTTAATGCGCAAGTTGTCTCCGCGTGGTTTCTGGAATTTTACTATTAAGTTGCCAAAACTACAACCACCGTACAACGTCCCTCTCAAAGAGAGTTTACTTTGACACTGGCGAAATTGTCCTATTAATTAGGACAGAAAAGCCATATTTTAAAAGAGAAGAAGAAGAAAGTGCTGATGTTTACGGCACGGTCACTGCGATTTCGTGCCGTCTCCGTCTTAATGTAATGCAACTTGCACGATTTTTCTTGCAGATCTAAGGCCTTAAGGGTTCCATTATTTCGTTTTGCGAGAAGTAACCCTACAATGCGTGTATTATCAATGGTTCCAACTGACTGCACATGTTTATTCGTCAGAATCGACACGTCACGTTTGTAGAGGAACGCAAATAAATCCGCTGTTATGGGTAAACCTCCGTAAGCACGACCTGCATACGACTTTGGCTTGGTAAGCCATTATTGTTTTCAACAAAGAAGGCACAGGACTGTTTATTGTGAAAAGGTTCTACTGCAGGTCGGGCTTATAGCGGTTTATCTATAGTTTATATAATATAGGAAATAGGTGCGATGAGAAAGGTGCTTATTATTCTTTTTAAACGGACATTTAAAAGAAATGAGGTGGTTATCAATTCTGAAAAGGATTTTACGACCACTGGCTTGACCTTGACGACCGGATGGCCGAGTGGTTAGGAACCTGACTTCGAAGCTTGAGGTCCCGGGTTTAAATTCCCGGCCGGGGTAGATATTTGTATGAATAATACAAATGTTTGTTCTCGGGTCTTTGATGTTTAATATGTATTTATCTATTTAAGTATGTTTATCCGTTGCCTAGTATCCATAGTACAAGCTTTGCTTAGTTTGGGACTAGGTCAATTGGTGTCAAGTGTCCCATGATATTTACAATATTTATTTACCTACATTTACACTTGTGGAATTATCAAGCTTAAATTAACATCAAATAACATACTAACAGGGCAAGTTAAATAAAAGCTTGTAATAAAAATAAGTGTCAAATGATTTCCCATAAAGGCCTCTAGTTACACGACACCGTGTCATGCCATGATCTTCTTCTTCTTCACTTTTAAGATATGGCTTTTCTGTCCTAATTAATAGGACAATTTCGCCAGTGTCAAGGTAAACTCTCTTTGAGAGGGACGTTGATACGGTGACTGTAGTTTTTGCAACTTAATAGTAAAATTCCACCACCACGCGGAGACAACCTGCGCATTTTAAAAATTCCAGACACGAAGCAATATAGAACTTTGTGATCACTGTTCACTGTTAAGGTTAATCGCCATAAAACCACTATCAAAATTATACTTCAACTAGCCAAAGAAACAGAAATAGCAAATTAGATATTGTCTACATCCGCTGTTCGAATGCTACAATCGAAATCCATGCATGGCGGTAATAGGAAATGTCAGACAGAGTGTCAAACGGAATGTCAAGCGCGTACTGTCCTTGATTGTATGTGAAACAAACTGCTACGGTTTTCCTTAACTCAGTCAAATAACAATCAATCCGTCGTCCTTACGGCCGGGAAGGGGTGTCTTCCAGCGGAGAAGAGACAAAGCGTCTATTTGAGAGCGGATGCTCTCGCGCTGGAGCGTTAGCAAAAGAATTTATAATAATAAAATAAAACATTTAACTGGCATTGTTGCCTTCATATACTGTCTTTCGTCAGTCGGTTAACTGCCCAAAGTAGAGTTTAATTTTTTTTAATCACCCCCATATTTATTTTGTCGCGGACGCCATATTGAAAACATTGTAGGTACTCGTATATACTATGTCATGTGGCAATTACGCGAATCTAATGTAATGATCTAATGATACTTCATTGTCTAAAAATCCTTCCAGCCTTTAAGGCTGCAGAGAGAACCTGTAGGGAATCAGAGAAATAGATACAGACATACATACAAACTACATTTATATGTAGGTATACATCCTAACATCCTATCAGTATTATAAATGCGAAAGTTTGTAAGTCTATTTGTTTGTTACCTCATCAAGTCTAACCACTCAACCGATTTAGATGAATTTCGGTACACAGATAGTTTGAGTCCCGGAGAAGGACATAGGATCTTTTTTGTCCCGGAAAATTGCTTAGTTCCCGCGGAATAACGATAAAAGAATTCTAAAATAAAACAACAGCACTATTTTATAGTATATACTAGTAAGACTAGATAGCTAAGTTATATTTTTTTTCTTATTCATTTCCTGTATCATATTGTTTTGCAGACGCTGCGTCTTGCGTGAGAACGCTGCGCGGGCGCATCCACAAAACGAACGACAGACACGCCACACGCTCCGCGCCGCGCTTGTTTTATACAACCTTTTTGTATACAACTGCAGTCGTAGACAAACATACGTGTCGATGTCTCAAACTATGGTGGTTTTTTGAATACGTGATATCCTTCCTAATATTAACCTCATTATGATTCGTTATTTGGAGTCTTTTTGTATTTTTTTACTTCAACTCCAAATTTTGTTACTTTTACTGTCATCCCGTAAAACCATATCGAAAATACAAACTGAGACATGGATGCACAGAAAAACCAGAAAAAGAGACCGAATTCCTGTCTGTACTCCTGTCCAGTGGTAGTGTAGGGGTATGGCACGCAGCACGGAATGCTGAGGACCTGGGTTCGAATCCCAGCGCTGGTTTTTTTTCTGGTTTTTCTGTGCATCCATGTCACAGTTTGTATTTTCAATAATATAGCCTCGTAAGTCCTGATTTTTTTAACCAACGACGCAAAAAGGGGTGTGTTATAAGTTTGACCGCTATGTGTGTCTGTCTGTCTGTCTGTGGCACCGTAGCTCTTAAGCGGGTGGACCGATTTGAATGCGGTTTTTATTTGAAATCAGGTTTTCTGGCGATGGTTCGTAGACATTTTTTTATCAAAATTGGTTCAATCGTTTTTGAGATGTTGAACTTTGAAGTGCCAATGTTGGGAGTTTTCCAACTTTTTGTTGGTTACGTTAGTTTATCATAATTATCATACATAGTTCTATAGACCGAGCCGCGAATCTTAAATTTTGCGATTTTGGAAATGACATACGTACATATAGGTACTGTTTCACCATAGGTATAGGCGGGTAGGTATGATACCGTCTCTATTTGTTTTGTTCGAATAGACGGAGACGGCATCACATTTAACCGTCGGCTAACGCTAATCAATGGATGGTAAAACAGCTCCTTAAAGATCATATTTTATTGGAAAAATTTGTATTCCACCAAGTATGTATAGTCGACCAAGAAGTTAGTTTACCACCCTAAGGTTTAATGCCATTTGTAGCGCCTAAAACGTCAAAGCCCATTTCCACTCAGAAGTCAATAATGAATCACAGAATATATAATAGTACTAACGTAATGTAATGAATGACAATCAGCCTTAGGTATTGGTTTTTTTCTGAAGAAGTGTCATTAAAATTAGAATAAAGCACTTTCTTGGTCGACCATACGGCACTTGTCCCACTGCCGACGATGAGCGAGAAGCGAGCAGAGCGAGTAACTAGAAACGAGTGGGCGAGTAGTGAAAAGCGAGTGTTCGAGCACGACGGGCGATTACTCGCTCTACTCGCTCGAGCCGGGCGGCCGCCAAGCTAACAGCGCTGAGCGAGTATCGCTGAGCTAGTTTTATAGCTTAGCGATTAGCGAGTCTTAGCTCTTGTCGCTGCGACAAATGGTGTAAGAGCGAGTTCTCGCCGGCAGTGTGAACCGCCAGCGATCAACTATTAATATATGTGTCTCTTTTACTCACACAGGATCTTATATCTTTTTTTCGTTTCTTGAGCGAGAAAATAGTCGATAGCCAATAGTTTCCTCGCCGGCGGTGAGGCAACTGCCTACATTCGGCAATTATTTTTACAGTTGATTTGTACATTGTGAAGTACACGAGGACTTACCAGGATAATAATTATAAATGCGAAAGTTTGTGTAAGTGTGTGTATGTTTGTTGCTCCGTCACGCTAAAACGGGTGAACGCATTTGAATGAAATTTGGTACGTAGATAGCTGGACGTCTGGAATAACACATATGCTACTTTTTATTCCGATATTCCCACGGGATAGGGTTAAAATCTCGAAGTAACAACCGTTGGGCTTAGAGTCACGAAATTTGGCATAGTGGCTTTTATTGAAATGTCAATGAAAACCACGATGTAATTTTCGGGAATTCCCACGGGAGTTTCTTAAAATCCCGGAATTTCAATTCAACTGTTGTATCTCATGATTTACTTCCTATTATTTTTATAAATGCGAAAGGTATTGAGTGAGTGAGTATGTTTGTCACTCCTTCACACTAAAACGGCTGGACGGATTTGGATGAAATTTGCCATGAAGATAGCTGGACATCTGGAATAACACATAGGCTACTTTTTACCCCCATATTCCCACGGGATCGCTATAAAATCTCGAAATTTCATCCGCCCAGCGTAACCAAACCGCTCATTGATTTAATTCATTGTACGTCGTATACGAGAATCGCCATCGATTGCGGACAAAGAGGTTTGAATACGATTCCGTCAACACTGATTCCATAAAGCAATTACCGATTGCAGCTATAACGTGAACCATTAGGTACAAAATGGCGGTCGGGCGCCGCTCACACCGGAGCAAAGTGCTCATTGCCTGAATAACTAACTTTTAACTAACTTTGAAACCCCCCGGAATCGTCATTTCAAAGTTCTATCTCAAAAACGGCTAAATCCTACTAATATTATAAATGCCAAATTTTTACTTTTACGGTCATCCCGTAAAACCTAAATTGATGAATTATTTTCAATTTAGGTTTTACGGGATGACCGTAAAAGTAAAAATTTGGAATTGAAATAAAAAAAAAACAATCTAAATTTGATTGCTTAATAACGACATCTCTTGTCCGGGTGAGCGGTTAGATCCAATGGAGTGCCGACAAAAGTTTCTCGATGAGGGCTACGGTATAGATGTCGCTAGCGTCACTGCTTAAGTGGCTGACATAAGAAACAAACAAGCTGAGATATGAGGTGCATAGGGGAAATTCGTGTCTGTACCGTTGACTATCAGTGGTGTAGCGGTATAGCACACGGCACGGAATGCCGAGGACCTGGGTTCGATTCTCAGTGATGGTCTTATTTTTCTGGTTTTTCTGTGCATCTATATTTCAGTTTGTATTTTCAATTTTTGTTACTTGTTGTTTGTTACTCCTTCACGCTAAAACGGCTGGACAGATTTGGATGAAATTTGGTACATAGGCTGCACGTCTGGAATAACACTAAGGACCGGACCGGGAAAAAACGGCCCGGAATGGAAAAAAGTAAACTGTCAGACGATAAAATTACGTATAGTGTACAAACTAGTATGTAAAATGGCGTGCCATATCCGATATAAAGTTGTATAAGTACTACACGTAGTTTGTTTGTTTGTTTGTTTGTTTGTTTATACTCTTTATTGTACAAAAAGGAAAAACAAAAAGGTTACATAAATAAAAGTTGTATTAAGTACAAAGGCGGACTTATCCCTGCAGGGATCCCTGCCAGTCAACCTTTGAGTGGTAAAGGAGCAATCCAAAAAACAAGGATCGACAAATAGAGCAAAACATTTGAATAAATATAAATGCATACGTAAACCTCAAATACCTAACTATATACAATAAATATATAACACACACACACACACACACACACACACACACACACACACACACACACACACACACACGCACACACAATAATTTAAGTAGAGTGCACAGTTTATGCACTATACTTAAATTTACCATTCGACATTTTACTTTTCCTCATTCCGGGCCGCTTTTTTCCGGTCCCGTCCTTGTAGTGCACAAGCGCCAGTTTAATGTGACAAGCGCCCATAGGCTACTTTTTATCTTGATATTCCCACGGTCTAGGGGTAAAATTTTGAAATTTCAACCGCTGGGTGTAGAGTCTTGAAATTTTGGACAGTTGTTATTTACACAACCTCAATGAAGACCACGATATAAATTTTGGGAATTCCCACGGGAATATTATAAAATCCCGAAATTTCAATTGTACCAGATCGAATAGTTTGCGCGTAGTCACCGAAAAGAGACTAGCTTTCTTGCAAAAAACTCGCATCGGAATCAGTCCATTCGTCTGAGAGATACGATGCCACTGACAGACATAGGCGTCTAACTTTGAAAAGCCCTCCTTCAGCGTCGAGAGTTAAAAATGTTCCATGACGCGATTTTGCATGTCAATAGAATGCGGTATCGAAGAACTAAAGTCACCGACATATCTCGAAGAATATACAAGTTGAAACGGTAAAGGACGGGCCTTATAGCTCGAAGAATATACAAGTTGAAACTGTAAAGGACGGGCATTATAGCTCGAAGAATATACAAGTTGAAACTGTAAAGGACGGGCCTTATAGCTCGAAGAATATGCAAGTTGAAGCGATATGACGGGCCACATCGCTCGAAGAACAGTACCACTACCATGAGTTTGACAGTGACCGTACTCAATAGCGACGGCGTCAATTATTTGTAGAGGCGCTGTACAATTCTCCATACAAATAATTTACGCCGTCGCTATCGAGTACGGTCACTGTAAACTCATGGTAGTGGTACTGGATAACCGTTGGGGGTAGAAGGTTCTTGAGTGGCGACCACCAACCGGAAGACGAAGCGTTGGCAGGCCTCCCACCAGGTGGACTGATGAACAAAGTGATCCTGTTGTAAGGGTTCAGTTTTTATTTTATGAAAGAAGAAGAAAGAAAGAAAATACATTTATTCGGAACAGTGACAGAATAATTACATAAAATAAAGAGAAAAAAAACAGTGTTACTGTTCACGAAACGGACCCACCTCAGCATAATGCCGGCTCAAGAGCTGGCGCTGGTCTTCCGGTGGGACCGTGAGGCCGTCATTGCACGCTGCACGTGCGACCGGACCGTGCCTAATGAGGGCTATCGTTTTTTGTCTCACTAGATGGCGCACTGTTGCGTGAGGTTTTTAAGTGTGGCTTTCAGAGTCAGATTTTATATTGTATTTCTCCTATTATTTCCGTGGCCGACCGCTTGCTTCTCTTGCTTTCGGAAAAAAACATTAATCATCATATTGATAACTTTGATAAGTTGTCAGATTCCAACAAGTATTTTTTAACTGAGATGACAATCGGAGAAGAAAGTGGTATCTATCAATAGATAACCAATACTTTCTATGCAAGGTTATCTCGAATCTGCGTACGAGCATGGCAATTATTCTACAGTGACAGCTGTCATTCGATGACGTCTGGACGTCACTCAATCCGTCAGCGCGTCATGTTATGTTGTAAATAGTTACTTTCACTATAATCTATTGATTAATACAAGGCGATAATTAAATAAATGAAACCCTCAGACACCCCAAAAATGATTTTTCATTTTTAATTATTTGTTTTCGAATACAGGACCTACCTACATTATTTAAAAAAATACTAATGTGTTTTGCTTTCAGTAATTCAACTTGGTTTCTAAATGTACACTGTGTTTTAGAAGAAAATCAAACTGACAGCTATGAAATTATCCAAATAGTATAAAACATTTAATTGGCGTATGTTGCATTCGTAACTTTTAGACTGGGCACAATAAAAAAGGTCTCAAAAACACAAACACACCCTCATTTAAAACATAGTATAATCCATTCTACCCTCGATTCTGAGCACTCCTTCTGGCGTTCAGTTATGTAATGAATACCTTGTATATCGCCTCAAATACCAGCTCTTGAAACGTTTCGTCCCGGTGTGACTCGAACCCCCCACCCCATGGCGTCATTGTTGGCCACTCCGTCGCTAGGCAACCAACCACTCCGCTTTTTACCCACAACCACACATACCACAACAATATAGACAATACCGCTACGAATGTATAGAATTCAGTTATCGATGAGTTACGGTGTGACGGTAATATTAGCATAGTTTATTTATTTAGTACATCCATCATATAACCTAACTAACTTTAAAACGTTTGTAATACCCTCAACATTGTCATTTCATAGTTCACTACATATTTCAAAAACTTGTTGAACCGATTTTTTATCAAACATAACTAAGAACCATCGCAATGAAAAATGGAACCGACTACAAAACTCTTGAAAATATTTTTCTATGTAAGTACGTAGGTACTAGCTCGAAGTCGGTGCCTCAGCACGACCCAGCAGGAGTGGGACAATAGTCGTCTACCTCTTTTACATACTTTACTACTTCGAGCTAGTACGTACCTACATAGAAAAATATTTTCAAGAGTTTTGTAGCCGGTACCATTTTTTGTTATTTTTTTGGAGACAGTTTTACTTTTTTGTTAAAAAAATTCTTTATTTCTCACTTTTTAGTGATTCGTAGCCAAAGTACATCTCACAACTTAGTTGCTTTGTTTTATAACAGAGTTCCGTTGCCTACCTTCTGGCTTCAGCATCATATCAGTTCGAAAGACTTTAAGACCTTAAAGATTCTTCTTAGTCGCTTATCTAGGTATATTAATCATGATCGTTTATAGACGAGCGAGCATTACTTAGCTAAAAAAAAAATACAAACATCGGAACACAGAACCTCCTCCTTTTTTGAAGTCGGTTAAAAAGGAGACACCCTTTCACGTAAAAAAACATCTTTGAAAATAGAAGGCGCTACCTCAAAAAAACACTTATTATAATGCTGTAGCTTAAGTAGCGTATCACATGGTATAAATTACTCTAAAGCGTTTTTTAGGGTTCCGGAGCCAAAATGGCAAAAACGGAACCCTTATAGTTTCGTCAAGTCCGTCTGTCTGTCTGTCCGTCCGTATGTCACAGGCATTTTAATCGAAAACTACAAGATGTATAACAATGAAATTTGAAGTACATATGTCTTGTAAAAGCCGCTATTTACTTTTGTAGCTAAATTACAAAAAAAATATATTTATAGGGGGGGGGGCACTCCATACACGTAACGGAAATTGAAAAAAAAAAATTTTTTTTACCTCGCTTTAATGTGTGGCACGTAGTTCGACAGCTCTTTTGAAAAGATATTAAGGTTTCTCAAAAAAAATTTTGATTGAGTGAAGATTTACGGAAATAATCGCTCCCAAAGTAGCAAAAGTTGTGTCCCCCCCTCTATCTTGTAAACCGTTTGTCCAAAAAATATGCAAAAAATATGGATAGGTAACGCTTAATAAATACTTTCAACGAATTATGATTGGTTTTTTGGAGTCTTGAAGAAATAAGCAACCTGAGATATGTATGCATAGGAAAAATTCGTGTCTAGATTCCTGTCCAGCGGTGGTGTAGGGGTTAAAGCACGCAGCACGGACTGTTGAGGACCTGGGTTCGATTCCCAGCGCTGGTCTCTTTTTCTGGTTTTTCTGTGCATCCATGTCTCAGTTTGTATTTTCGATATACTTTCAACGAAAATTTGTTTCAACATGATCGGATATACCGTTTTTGAGTTATTGCCGAAAAACTGCGCTTCTCAACAAAAGGACGTAAGTGCCGTGAAGATATATACATATACTTGTTTTTTTGTAATGGCTACGGAACCCTATTTTGGTCGTGTCCGACACGCTCTTGGCCGGTTTTTTTAGATAGCTCCTTTTGGCTTAGAGCAGTATTTGGCGTAAAACTTATAACACCCTTTAGGCTAACGCTAAGAGTCTCAGAGGCAAACTAGTTAAACAAACATGCCGAAACAAGGGTTCCGTTTGCCAAGGAACCCTAACAAGCAAACAAGTGTTGGTCCCTTATCTAGAAATGAAACAATATATGTGCTTTCACAATCTTTCTAGGCCGTACAGGTGCCAATTTAATATGCCTCTACATGAGGTAAGAATACCGCGGTAACTCATAAAACATATTTGTATGTACAACATAGTATAGTTAGTTTGTAACTATTGATAAAGATTTTTTGTAATGGAAGAGTGGGATCTCCTGACACAGGTATTTTATACTTACTAGGAGATTCCAACCTCTGTACCGTAAACCATGTACTTTTAACTTAATAAATATTTTTGTTTTTTTTTTTTTTGTTTTAAGAATAACATGGCATGGCGTATACATACAGATCCGTTGAATAAGTTTTTTCATTGTATTTTGTTGAATAAGTTCGTTCTTGCTTGCTCAATTAACTTTAGTAAACTGCAGTAAGCTTGAGAATGCAAGATAAATATGTTACTTTAGCATACCTACAATGTGTCTTCGGAGTGTTAGTAGTATTTTCAACCATTTAGAGCATTTCAACCATCTCAATAGGCTACTTTCCTCATATCAAATTTGGCGTGATGAATGAATATTTCCTGTAGTATTTGACTTAAGAAAGGGTCAACTAGCCGAATAGGCCTAATAGGCTAGTTGACCCTTTTTTAAAGTAGGGCTTAAATTGTTACCTTACCATATTTTTTTAGGACAGAGAAAACCCGTAAACTTTGTTTTTAAAGTTGTGTTTTCGTAATCTGCCGAAAACGCTGTCGGCCATGTTAGTCTATAGATTATCTGTATTCGTGATCACATTTTATTATGAATGAGTTGTAAAGTTTGATGACATTTTTGATTATTTTTAGATTAGTTAGTTTTTCGGCGAATTTCCGATTAAAACATTTATCAAAAAAAAACTTTTTAACAAAAAATGGAACCTACTTCAAAATTTAAAATAATTTTCTACTAGTTTGAAGTCGGTGCCTCAGCATGAGCCAGCAGGAGTGGAACTATAGTCGTCTACCTCACCTACAAACGAGTACTATATTGGGCTGCAATCACTCCTTCTTCTTCAAACTAGCTTTGTTAAAAAGTTTTTTTTTAATTATTTTTAGTGATTTGCAGCCAAAGTGCATCTCACAACGATTCCATTAAGCTCAAACAAGGCCTAGTTATATTATTTTTTAACAGAGTACCGGTACCTACGGTCTTCATCATCAGGTCCAGTTCACCAAATGATACTTTCTGAATGTACTTAAATACTTGACTTGGTGTTGCAAATGCCAAAATCGCTATAGGTGTGCTTTCTCTAAGATCCCATCATCAGATCCTGACTTGGTGACAATGGGACCACCTCGAAAGTATGTCCTATAGAACAAAAAAAGAATTTTGAAATTCGGCCCACAATTGGCGGAGTTCTCGCCTCTCGCGTAACCAACACAAGAATTGAGAACCTCCTCCTTCTTTGTAGTCGGTTGAAAATAACTCTCGCGTGTCCCGCGTCGAATTAAATATTTTAATTAATTATTTACATTCATTAATACGTTCAATGTGCCATTCTATCATATCGGAATGCGTTCGTAGTCAAATAATTGCTTTTCTGATATAAATTACGCAATTAAAACAGTTTTACTGATGCGAACGAAATATTAATTAGTCGTACTTACATTGTGTATGAATTGAACGTTGGAATTATTTACTAGTTACTGCCCGCGACTTTGCCTGGCAAGAATTTATTAATTTTAAAAGTATCGTATACCAGGGATAGAACGCATTAGCATCATTGTTCGCAATAATATGGACATGACTCGGAAATTATTAATAAATAAATAAACACACTTGACACCAATGAGGGCTATCGTTTTTTGTCTCACTAGATGGCGCACTGTTGCGTGAGGTTTTTAAGTATGGTTTTGAAAGTCTGTTATTACGGGCGTGGAAACAAAGTTTAGATTAAAATCATATTTAATACACCTTAAAACCGTACCAAATAAATATCGAGCATGCCACAGTGTTGAATAGACCCCTTTTTGTTCGGAAAAAAGGGAGGACAAAGGTTTCCGAAAGACAAAACTATCTCAAAACACAGACATTCATTGCCCCGGAACGCATATTTGCCATAATTAATTACAGATATTGCAAAATATTCACAAAATTATTCTAATTATAAATAAACCCGCGTAGCTCACCCAAAAACTATGAGATTAGACATTTCGGAGACCTCACGCTACACTAGCGCCTCTAGCGGCGAATTCATTCGCGATAGCCCTCATTGATCTAGTCCCAAACTAAGCAAAGCTTGTACTATTGATACTAGGCAACGGATAAACATACTTATATAGATAAATTCATATTAAACATCCAAGACCCGAGAAAAAACTTTCGTATTATTCATACAAATATCTGCCCCGGCCGGGAATCGAACCCGGGACCTCAAGCTTCGTAGTCAGGTTCTCTATCTATTTGGCCATCCGGTCGTCGCTAATTAAAATTAAATAATTTAATAATACACTTAATTTTAATTCGTAGTAAATAAATAACACAAACTTTTTATTTATACAATGGTATATACAATGGTAATGTAAATGGTAATGGTACATGGATTAAGAATTACTAACACTATTAAAATATGGATGTAATAACGTCTGAAAAAGTTTTATTATTATTATTATTATATATAGACACACAGACATTGGCATCAAACTTACAACATTCCTCTTTTTGCAGGGGGGGTTAAAATATTTCTACGAATTGCCAACCACTACTTGGTACTGCTACTAATATTTTTTTACATAAATAATCTGAAATCATGTATAAATAAATTGTTATCTCGTGGAACTCAAATGTATTAATAATTAATTACCTAACCCCTAACCTATTAATTAATTTTGGAGTCATGTCCACAATATTGTGAGCGCACTGGACTTGCGACACGCGCTTAGCCGATTTTATCTTAAGAAAGTACTTTATTTATGGTACCGTATACGGGAAGTGGGCGAAGTCACGGGCAACAATTAGTGTGGTCATACATAATAGTAGATTCTTTAAATCTATCCGTCCATCAGTAATACAAAGATAATTATGTATGAGACCTCAAAGCCATTCTGTGAATGAAAGCGTCATTATGGCATTTATTTTAACATTTGTATGGAATTTGTATGAAAGACTTTCTATTCATTGAGGATAACGTTGGATTTGTGTCAAACGTTTTGGGTCAAGGGAGTTGAAACAGAAGTATTATGCAAGTCCACTGATGAGTGAGAAAAGAGGTTTTTAGGAGAAAGTTTTAGGGATCTGTAATCCGTAAACAGTATCGGTATGTTAAATGTCTGCGTACCAAGTTTGGAGACTATATATTACGAGTATTATGTATGATATGAAGACGTCAAAAACATATTTGGTGCTACAGGCTGTATAGATATGCCCTCCACTGTAACTGTAAGGTCACAGGCAGTTTTGCAGGTGGTAGGACCTTGTGCAAGGTGCGCCCGGATTGCTACCACCATCTTGCTCGCTAATCCTGCCGTGAAGCAGCAGTGCTTGCACTGTTGTGTTTCGGCGTGGAGAGTAAGACAGCCGGTGAAATTACTGGCACTTGAGGTATCCCATCTTAGGCCTCTAGGTTGGCAACGCATCTGCAATTCCCCTGGTTTGCAGATGTTTATGGGCGGTGGTGATCTCTTACCATCAGGAGACCCACTTGCTCGTTTGCCATCCAGTCGTATAAAAAAAAAAAAAAAAGGCAGTAATAAACCCCTTTACTAATTTTTAATGAATCTGTAATAATAGTTTTTTGGGATATAGAGCCAAAAAATGTGAAGTGCCTTTGATAAGATACCTTTTTACAAGCTTTTATTTAGTTTCACCTGCCCCGTTGTCTGTCTGTCTGTCTGTAATGAAATCTTGCAAGTTAAATTTGTCCAACTCCAGTAGCCAGATTGACTTGAAATTTGGAATACTAATGTTAATTGCATTACAATGCCCCTCTAGTAGTGACGTCCTGGTAGTCCAGCCAGGATCGTCTCCGCAGGACGGAACTCTTCAATGGTTAAAAGCATTGACTTCAAATTTGATATGCAAGTGTAGTTTGAATGACAATGCAAGGAAAATCAACAAAAAGTACAGTCAGCAAAAAAAGGTTGTATTAAAAATGAAATTTTAATGATGATTGGTTATTTGGAGTCTTTTTGTATTTTTTATTTCAACTCCAAATTTGTTACTTTTACGGGTATCCCGTGAAACCATATCGAAAATACAAACTGAGACATGGATGCACAGAAAAACCAGAAAAAGAGACCAGCAGAAAAGAGATTGCTGAGGACCTGGGTTCGATTCCCAGCGCTGGTCTCTTTTTCTGGTTTTTCTGTGCATCCATGTCTCAGTTTGTATTTTCGATATGAAATTTTAATGGTTAGGTTTATTTTTAATTGTACCCGAGCAAAGCCAGAGCGAGTTGCTAGTGCTGTATGTATGTATAGTACAAGAACAACATTGCATATACGTAACAAAACTCAGATGAATAAGCCGCAAATTTCTTGCGGCGATTTTTTTAATAATCCTAGAGCCTATAACCTTAGAACCTTAGAATACCTTGGAGCTTTGCGGTGTGTTTCAATAAAAAAATGTGTATGTATGTATGACCTACAAACGCCGGTCACAGAAGGGATGGTCACAATGCGCGTGCGCAGCGGTGAAAGGCGCGCCGAGGCCTCTGCCTACACCAAGAGACGCGTCTGTTTTTACAAGCTATTATTTAAATAAGACGACTTGCGTCGATGACCTTGAGCAACGCCACTTTTTACACTTACTGTCGGTTGTCTGAAAGTGAAAGAGACGTACTGATACCACGTCAGTGCCGCAGAAAATCAGAAAGCTGATGAATTATAATAATATAATCTATATTTCGGAATACACAGGACTTCATACATGATTAATTAAAAATTATAATGAATATTAACATACGCGTATCTATTTTTTTTCTTTGCCAAATCAAGTGGTTTTTGTTAAAAAACTGCTGAAGTAAAGTCAATGTAGGTGTGGTCATCGCCTGCCAGTGGATTGACTTGAAATTTGCCATATTTATGTGATTTCGGTGACAACACATTAATTGACAGTGAAAGTCTTATAGTGCGGTCAGGTTCGTCTCAGCGAGACAGAACTCCTCAACGGTTAATGGCATTGACACATTTTTTCGTGCCAACATGGGGAAAAAAATGGACATTTACGAAATGGTTCCAAATCAGCAATAACGAATAATTCAATAGTTTGAATGACAAGACAATGCAAGTAAAATCAGCAAGAATAGCTTATATTAAAAATAATTTTATAAACAAAAACTTATTTCTTTAATGTTTTCTTTTTACATGTTAACAAGGCTTTTGCCCAGCACTGGGACTACAAGCTAAGTAAAAAAAAACGTGTTAATTAAATAAATAATATGATTGTTACACACAGCTCCTAGCCTATGTCTTCACGGCTGGCACTCTTGCGCAAAAAGCCACGCTTGTTTTTATAGGTCGACGACCTTTGGCTTATCTCGAAACATTTCATAGTTATATATTGAGCGTGCACAGCGAAAGAAACTGGATCATATGTACACACAAATATGCGGTCAGTTGATTACAGTTCCTTTCTCATCGTATTTTCTCGGAAGCATTCGTATTGTCATGGTACTTCAGCCTCAGCCATCAAGATTCAAGACAGCGTAGGAGAAGGTCCTATCGAGATATTAATAATAATAATCGATCTACTCCCTGTTTTACCACCCATTGATTAATTTCATTTGACGGATAAATGTGATGCCGTCTCTGTTTGTTTTGTTCGAATAGACAGAGACGGCATCATTTAATTTAATATTAATATATACTTTAATACTTGTTCATTTTGTGTTGTATGTAATTTGCGAAGTGCGAATATATATTTCTATTTGTTTCTATGTCTATAGTTTATAAGGATTAAAAAAAAAAAAACAAGTTTAATGGCTTGTCGGCAAGACACCAAACAAGCACCAAAGACACCAAACCAATCGATTTGACAGTTGTGTTTGACAGTTACGAAACCTATAAACATTTTGTATGGTTTTTTTTTCGTCAATTTTCATATTTTTTTAATAGTTAACTATTCTGCTATTCGCGACAGACACAAATACAAAAAATCAAAAACCATGAAAATTGGTCCAGCCGTTCTCGAAACCCGACTTTGTTGTTTTATATATTAAGATAAGATTAGCCTTTTCCTTAACTAAATAACTAGGTACAGTTGTTTTCCGATAGCGAATTTATGTTAAGCACTATAGCGTCTAGAGTTTAGACTTACCAAGCGTGAAGATAACTATTGCTTTGAAGTGACCTAGATATCGAAATTACTTTACAATCTATGTTATAAATCTTACGATTCCAATGTGGGCAACTACCTGATTAGAAATCTGTTGTAAGATTTTTTAGGGTTCCATTTATTTATTTATTTATTTATTTATTGATATACCAACAGTGTTTACACAGGAAATTGCATTAGATTTACAATGGTTCTTATACTATATGTAACACTAACAATAGGTATATACAGCGCTCAACGTATATGTGAATAGATTAAATAGTATTTTAGATTACATTAAGTTAAATTTTACATTAAATCAAAGAAAATATTTTTTTTTTATAAAGTATAGTATAAGTTCCATTCATAAAGTAACCCATAAAGTATAATTTCGCTGTCTATGTCTATATACCTACTCGCGTTTTCAGAAACACGTAGAGATATAGAGTTAAAAACCCTATAGTATCAAGCATAGCAAGAGTTATAAAAGTGTAGATATAAAATCCGTGGTAATCATACTTATTGGTTACTTTAATGTTGACAAAGGAATATGTATTGTGGCAAGTGGAAGTGTGGCCTTACAACAAAAGTAGAGTAAAAAAATCGAAAAACTTTTGTCTGCTGAAAATAACTTTGTTTTTCGTAGAAATAAGAAGGGTATTATGAACTTTTTCTTATGCTTATTTACTTATACGGAACTCTCAAAGCACGAGCCCGACTCACAATCTTTAACCGTCGAAGTTTTCCTAACCGACTTGAAAAAGGAAGAGATTCTAGATTCAGTTTTTTTTTTGTATGTTATGTTGAACTCCGTCAGATTTGGAAAATTTTATTTTTAAATGAACTAAAATAATTTCTTTGCTCACCCGCGACCTTGTGATAGTTCATCATCATCATCATCATCTCAGCCGTAGGACGTCCACCCCCACAGACCTCCAGTTGCTTCGGTTGGCAGCAGCCTGCATCCACCGTACACCTGCGGCTTTAACCAGGTCATCCGTCCATCTTGTTGGTGGACGTCCTACGCTGCGCTTGCCGATCCGCGGCCTCCACTCGAGAAGTTTTCGGCCCAACGGCCATCCGTGATAGTTAAGTTTATGCAAAATATGCGTGTTCATGTAGTTCTCCGCGAATTAGGCCCCGCCTCCACACTGTAAAGACACACAAACCCATCTATCACCTCACCACCACCACACTAATTACACTGACGCGTTTCGAACTCAACCAGAGCTCATCTTCAGAGCAACACAACCGTACACCATGCTACCAGATGTTAGACCAACACCAATGTAACATCTGGTAGCATGGTGTAGTTGGTTAGTGTAGTGTGGTGATGGTGATTGATGGGTTTGTGTGATATTTTCTTACAGTGTGGAGGCGGAGGAGCTGCATGAGCACACATTAGTTGCATAGACAAAGCTATCGTATGGTTGCGAGTGAGCAAATTAATTGTTTAAGTTCCCTGAGACGAAGCTAAATAATGTGCGAGAAATAAATCAAGAACAATGTGAATGAAGAAATCCTGACATTTCCAGGTGTGAATTTTTTTTTTCCCCTTTGGAAAAGGCAAAGGTTAAGCACCATACATCCAACTTTTTTGTTTTCTAATGAAGGTCTGTCAAAAACTGTGTTGCAAATTTCTAAAACAAAACAGCCAATTCTGAGTCAGTTCACAATAAGTATGTCGCAAAACCTGTGGAATACGTGACGCCGTTGCGCGTAAAAACTGCAGTGATTATGGTGATTGTTTTGAGAAGTGTCACGTATTTAGAACAAAGTCAAGGTCTGCTGAGTGCTGACTAAGTGATGAATGTCATCGCAGGTGTTTCTATGTTTATGTGTCACCAAACTGGCCAAGAGAGAATCGGCATCGCATACAAACCATTCCGTATTAAAATAGAGGAAAAAACGCCCAAAACACCCGTTTCTAAGTTAACGTTAAATTAAACAACGTCACATTTTACAGGACAATTTAAATTGGAGTGTTTATTTAATGTGTCAAATCTGCAAATCGAATTTCACCCACTTCCTATCAAAATATTTTTACTACCGTTTTTCCTCCTACATTAAATTCAACGGAACATCCCTTTCGAATGCCTTTTAAAAAAAAACTAAACGTCACTTTTTCGCGCCATCATTCGCCACAGACAAGCAACGGAGCGTAGAGAGACCATGGACGAAGGTCGCGTTTCCAAACTGACACAAACGTTTTCTAGTTGTGTAAAGTAATTAGTTTAGAAGCGTAGGTATTGAGAAACGATGATTAGTATTAACTGTGTTTTTGAACCACAAACTTAAATAGATTTAGGGGCTGTTTCACCATCCATTGATTAGTGTTAACTGGCGGTTAGGTGTGATGCCGTTTCTATTTGTTTTGTTCGAATAGACGGAGACGGCATCACATTTAACCGTCGGTTAACGCTAATCAATGGACGGTGAAACAGCCCCTTAGTGAAAGAAAGAGTCAAAATTAAATGACGTGCATCTTGACACAAGTTCAAGAAGACTTTAGAGTTCAGAAGGGCAGAGAGATGATTTGAGTAGCAATAGAGTAACATCACTTCAATCTGTTCTAGCTTATCTTGGTATCAATTATTTAGAAGGAATAAGATATAAGGTAACGTATAGGTTTGTACTATTTTTGTTTTGTTGTTTTATTTTTGTATTTTTTTGTGTTTTATGCACAATAAAGTAATTACAACGTTGTGTGGGTCGTCGGTATTATTTTTTATTTATTGTTGACTCGGATAATGCCAAGGTTGTATAATCGTATCTTTAAACCCTTTTGGAAGGTGAATAAAAAGTGTAAGTATATAGGTACTTACAATGAACAACAGCCTTTGAGTTTAGAGTCCTACTTAGTCCTAGTATTTATATAGAGTTAATTATTATATCATCTTAATAAAGAGGAGTCTATCAAATCCGTCAGAAATATTAACCATCAATCAAACAATTACTTGTTTGTGAACAAAAAACGTCTCTATGGCAAAAGCGCGAACTTTTTACGCGCGAAATAACGGTCTCCGTTAAGGTTAAAGACCTCCGTTTTGTTTCAGCTAATTCGATCTCTACCCTCCAACAATAGAGTTCAAATTCTATTGTTTGCCCCTCATTCTTTTTAAACCATTGACATGATTTTGGAACTAAACGGTTTTTGATTATTTGATGTTTGGTTCATTGTGTTGGCGGAACTGTCTTTGTAGGTGAATTCGTTGCGAAATAAATTAATCATCCTCAAGCACGTATTTAGTTGACAAAATAGGATGTTTTTCTAAAAAACGTTGGAAGAAAGTTTGCCGTGTGTTTATGCAACTGGTAATTTTCAATTTAATGGTCTGATAAATTGATATTTAAGTTGTTTTGTCGTAATTGACTTGGTCGTTCGTGATCGTTATAGCAAATGTGTTTTGATTGATGAAAAGTATAATATCAATTAATATTATCATAAACTTGTTTGTAATTAAGTAAGTTAGAAGTATTACGTTTGTTTTTATTTAACTCAGTTAAATAAAGGGCATAGATAAAGTTTTTATCTCAAGTAAGTATTTTCTCTAGTGAATTACGTCTTAATTATCTAGAACCAACGGCAAAAAAATGTTGTTAACCAAACTTATTACTTTCTTTTCGTTTAAAATTATATTAATTTATATTTTGATAAGGAATACAAACTGTGTTTGATTATTCCACAAGGAAAGTTGTTGATTATGTAGCCTACCTACTTATATACTTTTTTAATACCAAAATATCAAAGATGTCTGCAAGGCATCGATAAAATGATGATGATTATTAGTGACATGTACTAAAGTGTAAATATATCTTTGCCCTGGACTGTACTCAAAGATTTCATTCGGAAATAAATCGTTTATATTCTACGAAGCGGCTATCAATTTGCTTATAAATGAGGTTTTAGTTCATTCCACTTGTTTCGTGTCGGCACGTCCTCTATGTTAGAGAAGCGATATATGTACGTACAGTATTTATGTAAAGCGGCCTGGCAAAATTTTTGATCTCTATAATAATATCAATCATAAATATCACGGAACACTTTGACACCAATTGACCAAGTCCCAAAGTAGGCATAGCTTGAGTTATGGATACTAGGCAACAGATAAATACATAACTAAGCTACTTTTGCTGTGTAACATTTTCAAATAACTCGAATTTACATCATTTATTGAGCCGCAAAGTTTAATCGGTAAATCAGTGTATCAGACACGGTGGTGTGTTCGCTCTCTTGGTACGTTTACCAATGTGCTGTCAATTTTGTATTGTATCGCATACATTGAAAATTAGATTTAATCTGTATGAAAAAAAATAAAGAATAATACCAAAATACGTTACTCATTTAGTTTTTTAACCAATCACGAGCAAACGTCAAACGGACTTCACGATGCTAACGCCATCTACCGATATTTCACCTCGGTAAAAACCGTCATTGAGAGAGCGCGTTAATTACGAACTTTTCCGATAAAATACGATAGTAAACCATTATGTACTACATCTGTACTTAAGTGTTACTTAATGCCTCGTTACTCATTCTTTCAACGTAGATACCTGCCTCGAAATAAGTTACAGACTTTTGTTCTGTAATTTCGCAGACAAAGCGAAAAGCTCTCAGCAAAAGTGACACGAGAGACAAAAAATTTAAAAGCTACACGTAATTACGCGCGCATTTAACGTCTAGCAACATTTTACTTGACGGCAACGCTGGAAATAAATAAACTGTGTTGCTGGGAATTTTGCAGCATGGCAACACTTGGGATGGTTCACCGAGTTTGTGACCTTTCGAGCGCGAACGAGTCAAGTACGTATTTAATTAATTAATGAACGATGATGGCTCAACAAAACGTTTTGTAAATTTGTTTAAGGGATTCGTTTAATTTCAAAGCTTGGCACGAGGAGGGTTTCCTGACAGACGAAATACTACTAGATGGCGTTAGAGGTCCGTTTGACGTTACAGTCTTGCTTATGATTGGCTCATTTAGTTGTTTAGCCAATCACAAACGTGATTCAAATGTCAGAGTGTTGTCAATCAAACAAACCTCACGATACTCTTGTACTATTACTTATTCTGTGATGATACTAGCGGGAACTATTTTTAGCCTGTCATAGAAACCTTCAATGTAACTGAAATTTGGTTAGTTAGATTTTGGACTTCTTTGTCTAAGGTTATCTAACCTATAGGTAGTAGATTTTTTTTTTCAATTCACATGACGCGTGCCGTGGTTCTTATTACAATGTCATTAATATCTAATTTTGACAAAATCACGCGTCTTCGTGGATGGCAATGTAGGTATAGAATAGAACGTTAAAAGTGACTGATTTTTTGGTCTTTAAAGTTATATTTAATATAATTCGTCTTCGAAAAATTATGCCACGAGTAGGGGGAAGTCCAGTAAAGCCGGACAAAACCTATCGCCGGGCACTCGTAATATCTCGCTAAATTTTATGATTACTAAGCAAAAATGGATTAAATAATGCGGCGGACTCCCTTGCACTTATTTTATCAAATATTAGATAGGACTTTAAGGGACTTTAATATTTTGTTAAGTACATTTAAAATGTCTTAAAGGCTATTCAATCTTTTTAAAGTTTTCAAGTCTAAATGCAATATCTGAAACGATTCAGTTTGCATCAAGAATGAGCCGCCATTTTGAGGCATCTGTCAACGACAGCCGGGCGCTTTCTTTTTAAATTCCTTCCGTTTGGCCGACGTCAGCTGTCGGCCATACAGCCTGGGAGAATTTTTATTAAAATTAATTTAGCTTTTGGAGCATTAGCAATTTTTATTCTTTGACTTATTTAAATGAAATATGCTACATAATGCGACTTGCAAAAAGAAAACTCACAGACCAGGATCATCATCATCATCAGCCTATGTTCGTCCACTGCTAGACATAGGTCTCTCCCATGGCACGCCACTGAGCACGATCCTCGGCCACTCTCATCCAGCTCTTGCCAGCCGCCCTGCGAAGACCATCGCTCCACCGAGTCTTAGGACGTCCTACGCTACGTTTGTCGATCCGTGGTCTCCACTCAAGAACTCGTCTACCCCAACGGTTATCGGTTCTTCGGGTTATATGGCCGGCCCATTGCCACTTCAGCGTGCTAATGCGGTGGGCTATGTCGATAACTTTGGTTCTCTGTCGGTTCACTTCGTTACGAATTCTATCTTTCAGAGAAACTCCGAGCATAGCCCTTTCCATAGCACGTTGAGCAACTTTAAATTTGTGGACCAGCCCTAACGTGAGCGTCCATGTTTCGGCACCGTATGTCATGACGGGTAGGACGCACTGATTGAAGACTTTCGTCTTTAGACTCTGTGGAATTGGTGATGTGAAGACTCGACGCAGTTCCCCATACGCTGCCCATCCCAACTGTATTCTCCTGTTGGCCTCTTTCTCGAAGAACTTCGAGACCGTAACAGACCAGGATATTGCTAGTAAAATAACAGATGAATCATAAAAAATAAAGGTCATCAACATCGTCAATCTTAAATTCAAAAATGATCACGATATAGGATATCCTGCATTCAATTAATTGACAATTTCCTGTGAGATTGTTATTTTACGCTCTAGTGAAAGTTCTCGAATATATCTTTGAACCGGTCTGACGCATGCGATCCCTTCACTGACTGGGGGGGCACTACGAAATTCGAGAATCGAAGTTCGTATCGTACCGTCCCTTTCACTCTCGTGTTAAATAAAATTAGCGACAGCGGGACGGCAAGAGACGAAGTTCGAATTTTGCGCTTCGTAGTATAGGATAGGAGGGCCTGATTATAACCTTTAAAAAATTAGTTGGTTGGCATTACTGTAAAATGTCCAACGACTAATAAAAACGGTAATCAATTTAAAAACTCGTAAAAAAAAAACATTGATAAACTTTCGTTTTTGCAGTTTAGTTACTTTAGTTTCCATAAAGGTGTTGCCTAATTAAAGAATAGTTTAGTTACCTAAATATGATGTAGTGAATATAGTAGGCACAGATTTAAATTTGGAACTATTTAGTCTGCAGAATTTTGTTATTATTTAGGTAAAAATAAAAGACAAAGGACTACGACCATACAGCCAGTGTTTGTCTTTAACTCAAAAAATATCATTAATTTAACTATACCCATACTCAACTATGTAGCTATCGGACTGATTAATTTAGGCTATAACAAGTGCTATGAATATAAAAAATCTACTACCGATTAAATAAATAAGTGCTTACCTAATTAGAATATTGATCCTCCACATTGACACATAATGACCGTGTATACTTTCAACCAGAATTTACTCGTAACTGACTACATTTAATTTGATACCACACTCTGTGAATTAAACTCACGAACGTATTTATAGCGATACAACGCGGACTGAACAGAACAAAAATGACACAAAGAAGCTTGCATCCTTTCACACGCCTTGCTCAATCCAAATGATACTCTGCAATTCTAAAAATACAGCCCCGCTTTTGACGGCGCCGTGAATGAACACTTGTTATAACTCCGCGTCATTTTAATTAAGTACAAAACAAGTAACAACAGACACTAATTATGGCACGGAATCGGGTAATTCAATTTGTCACATGGCAACACAGGCGTCGTCCGTTTTGATATTGCAACACTAGCAAGTTCCCGCTATATTTTAATGAGGGCTATCGTTTTTTGTCTCACTAGATGGCGCACTGAGGTTTTTAAGTATGGCTTTCAAAGTCTGTTATTACGGGCGTGGAAACAAAGTTTAGATTAAAATCATATTTAATACACCTTAAAACCGTACCATAAAAATATCGAGCATGCCACAGTGTTGCATAGTCCCCGTTTTGTTCGGAAAAAAGGGAGGACAAAGGTTTCCGAAAGACAAAACTGTCTCAAAACACAGACATTCATTGCCCCGGAACGCATATTTGCCATAATTAATTTCAGATATTGCAAAATATTCACAAAATTATTCTAATTATAAATAAACCCGCGTAGCTCACCCAAAAACTAGGAGATTTAACATTTCGGAGACCTCACGCTACACTAGCGCCTCTAGTGGCGAATTCATACGCGATACGATAGCCCTCATTCTCTCAAAATATATGCTTGTAAGTAAAAAGTAAAACAGTCAATATTTGAGTTCTAGTGCACCCATTTGTTCCCCATTGATGCTTTTGTATCTAGAACTATTTATTTACACGCAGTATCGTACATGCTATCGCCCGATAAGATATAGATAACGATGACGCTGATTACGACAAGGTTGCAATTTTTGTAGCTCTTGATGCGATGCAAGGTTTAATGGTGATTATCTGCAACTTGTGCCAACGGAACCCTATTACCGAGACTCCGATGTCTGTCTGTCTGTCCGTCCGTCTGTCACAGCTCTATCTCTTGAGCCGTAATAGCTAGGCACTTGAAATTTTCACAGATTATGTATTACTGTGGCCGCTATAACAACAAATACTAAAAACAGAATAAAATAAATATTTAAGGGGGCTCCCATACAATAAACGTTTTTGCAGTTTTTTGCTCAATGTTAATACGGCAACAGGTAGACGCTTGAAATATTCACAGAATATTTAATTGTATAATGACTTTAAAAATAAATAATTAAATTAAAATAAAATCAATATTTAAGGGAGGCTCCCATACACCAAACTTGTATTGTTTATCTCGGGAACGCGTGGAGATATCGAGTTCAAATTAAAACCATATACAAACAGACAGACGTGTGACACCTTTGCATTACACATTTACGTAACATGCAACATACAAACATCATACAAAGCTTCTTTTATAACACGTTTCCATACATAGCTGTACGCATTAATTCTAGAGAAAGCTCCTTCTGTGTAGGGTACTAATTAGCATAATTGTTCTATTCCCGGGGCTTTGAGTTCATACAGACATGCAAACACTCACGCCTTTGTCCTTTCTAAAGTAACAAAGGTGTTGTTAAATCATCGACACTCATACAAGGACCACATTGTATTGCATACTAGCGTCTACCCGCGGCTTCGCACACGTAAATAATTAGAACCAGCAGCTGAATTGAAATATCGGAATTTTTAAAAGTGGTTTTATTGACGTTACATTAAAAAAACATGTCAAATTTCACGACTCTATGCCCAGCGGTTGTTTTTTCGAGATTTTATCCCTATCCTGTCCTGTGGGAATATCGGAATAAAAAGTAGCCTATATAATGTTTTATTCCAGATGTCCATGCTATCTTCATTCCAAATTTCATCCAAATCCGTCCAGCCGTTTCAGCGTGAAGAAGTAACAAACATACTCAATCACTCACAAACTTTTACATTTATAATATTAGTACCTAGGATAGGATAGGATTCGCAGCCAATTTACGTAAGACTAGCCAATGCCCGCGTAGAATTCCGCTATCGCTATCCCGCGAGATCTATGCAATTTTCCGGGATTAAACAAATCCTATCTCCTTCCCCAGGACTCAAACCATCTGTATACCGAATTTCACCTAAATCGGTTGAGCGGTTTAGACGTGATGAAGTCCATTCCTGCGGAGATTGATACAACTCCATACCCACCTACAGCCAACTTCTTTTACTTTGACTGTACTTTACTAACACTAGCTCATAGGACATTGTTACTAACCCAATATGGATTTTTATCTGAATTAAATAAATTGAATTGGCTAAGTAAAGTTTTTTGAAGAGGTGCTAAATATATTTTTCACACCTCTTCTTCAGAAAAGTAACTTTTTCTAAGTGTTTTATTGCAAATGCCATTTTTTGAAGTTGATAATTATAAAGCTACGCCATTATCTATGCTGGTTGTTTTTTAATTATATTCAGATGTTTTTTTCTTCAAGTTTCTTAATGCTCGGTGTGAAAAGTTGTATGAGCCACTCGGGAGCAAAATTATTTTCATCTTGGGCGTTAACACTTGAATCCCTTATTACGCTCAGGATTCTACTTTAGAATCCCTCGCTACGCTCAGGATTCTATTGCAGAATCCTTCGCTACATTCTGGATTCAATGTACGACCTCGCCGTAAATACACCATTTTGCTCCCTTGTGACACAAATAACTATTTCTTCGATAGTCGACGTCTTAATAACCGAGGAACTGCAGCTCTTTTATTTTTATTTCCTCTTATTAATTAGAAATATTTTTTTAAGTGGTCGATATGACGTTTGTGAGATTCATATGGCAGAACCGTTTAGGGCTCAGTAGGTATTTAGTAGAAACAGTAAAAAAAAAACGAAGTCAACTGTCACTGCTGTCACTGTCAAGTAGAATCTAACCTAAAACCGTTTGATATAATTAGCGCCTCTCCAAAAAACATTACTTAGCCAATTGAAGTTACGAATAAACAAACTTACAAACTTTCGCATTTATTATATAAGTAGGACTAGATTTTACTCGTTAAACTCCAGCATTTCAATTCAACTGTTCGATGTAATGATTAAAGCATGCGAAGCCATGGGTAAACACTAGGTTCTTAAATAATAAATAAACTTGAATAACAATGTTCAATGAAAGATTAACAGATAAATAAAGAAGTTAATTACAATAAAGAAAGCATTTCAGGCACAGAGGGCCTTTTAAATTGGTTTTCTTTGCCTGTTGCCGCCATTTATCATAGTCTTTGGCGATAGGGTTGCCAGCAAAGAAAAATAATTTACCTTTTTTTTAAACGTGTCTCTGGGGTTGGGTCTATACATTCGGTTCAAAATCCCACTAATATTATAAATGCGAAAGTATGTAAGTCTGTTTGTTTGTTTGTTACCTCATCACGTCTAAACCGCTGAACCGATTTAGATGAAATTCGGTATACAGATAGTTTGAGTCCCGCGGAAGGAGGATAGTTTTTATCCCGGAAAATTGCATAGTTCCCGCGGGATAGAGATAAACGAATTCGCGGAACGGAGTCGCGGGCAAAAGCTGTAGTATATGTGTTATCACAAAAACTTAGATAATTATTAAACATGTCAGTTTATAGAAAACCGTTATGTATTCTACGCTTGTCTAGACGTCAATCAGTTTTACCGTTAAAAAGTTTTGTCATCATCAATCAGCCATAGGACGTCCGCTGTTGGACATAGGCCTCCCCCATAGACCTCCAGTTGCTTCGGTTGGCAGCGGCCTGCATCCACCGTGAACCTGCGGTGACCATACTCGATAGCGACGGCGTAAATTATTTGTAGGGGCGCTGTATAATTGTCCATACAAATAATTTACGCCGTCGCTATCGAGTACGGTCACTGTAAACTCATGGTAGTGGTACTGGTCGTCCGTCCATCTCACTGGATGCCCTTGCCGCGCGCTCTCCATTCGAGCACTTTTTGGCCCCACCTAAGTCGATGACCCTCGTTTTACTTTGTTTTTTCTATTTTTCGTTCTCAAAAGTGTACAAAACGTTCTCACCTGATTACTTTTTAAGTAATTTGATGATAGTTACCTGTAAAAAAACATTCTAATTAGTCTTTAATTAAATAAACACGTATCAATTAAGTAAAGGATATGGAGCCGTTTGACGAGTTGGCTGAATAAGATTATTGTTCATTCCATTTTATTAGCATAGTAATCAACTGTGTAAGTAAAACAAAACATAATGATTGGTTTTTCTGGAGTCTTTTTGTATTTTTTATTTCAACTCCAAATTTGTTACTTTTACGGGTATCCCGTGAAACCATATCGAAAATACAAACTTAGACATGGATGCACAGAAAAACCAGAAGAGACCAGCGCTGGGATTCGAACCCACACAGCAATCCGTGCTGCGTGCTATGACCTCCGGACCGCTGGACAGGAGTCTAGACACGAATTTCTCCTATGCACACATATCTCAGGTTGCTATTTATTACCACGCTATTTAAGCAGCAGCACTAGCGACATCTATGTTTCGCTCTCATAGAGAGACGTCACATTCTTTCGGAACTAACAGTCAGGAAACTTTCAAAGTATATAATGCAGTTTCGAAAATATTATCCAAGGCGAATTCACCAGAAGCTTTACCATAAAGATAACGTTGTGTAGGAACCTGCGCATACTTACCGGCGAAGAAATTTAATGGTGAGTGTGAAGTTCCCAATCCGAACAAAACGGGGACTATGCAACACTGTGGCATGCTCGATATTTTTATGGTACGGTTTTAAGGTGTATTAAATATGATTTTAATCTAAACTTTGTTTTCACGCCCGTAATAACAGACTTTGAAAGCCATGCGCCATCTAGTGAGACAAAAAACGATAGCCCTCATACAGCCACAGTTTGTGGCCACGGGTACAGCGCCGTTCAGCCAAAAAATATTACAGTGTTGCCAGTGCCAGCCCTAACGCTCCCGCTTGTCACTAATTACTCTCCCGGCCGTCGATACCGGCTCCTTTAACGACAAAAACAAAGAGTTTCGCTGCTGACGTGAATTAGTGAACATTGCTACCATTTACTACTGTTTTATAAAAAGTGGCCAAAAGCAACAAATTCTACTATCGTACTTTATAAATGCGAAAGTTTTTAAGTTTGTTTGTTTGCTACCTCATCACGTCTAAGCCGATGAACCGATTTAGATGAAATTCGGTATATAGATAGTTCGAGTCCCGGGGAAGGACGTAGGATAGTTTTTATCCCGGATAATTGCATAGTTTCCGCGGGATAGCGATAAACGAATTCAAAGCGGACGGAGTCGCGGGCAACAGCTAGTACTATATGTTTGTAACTATATTACGGCAAAACTACTCAGCAGATTTGAAAGAAATGTGGCACACGTGTGCATTGGATCTGAGTCTGAGAGTTAGTAGACGACCAGATGGCCTAGTGGTTAGAGAACCTGACTACGAAGCTTGAGGTCCCGGGTTCGATTCCCGTGTCGGGGCAGATATTTGTATGAAAATACGAATGTTTGTTCTCGGATCTTGGGTGTTTACTATGTATTTTAGTATGTAGCTATCTATATAATTATATTTATCCGTTGCTTAGTACCCATAACACAAGCTTTGCTAAGCTTACTTTGGGACTAGGTCAATCGGTGTGAATTGTCCCGTGATATTTATTTATTTATTCATAAATTTAATTACTTACCGGATGATTTTACTAAATTCTCATGAGAATTTCCAAAAATCACAAAATTCGCATTCGAGCAAAATTGCATGTCTTTAAGCTGGTAAGAATCTGAGATTTCACATGGATCCCGTGGTATTAATAAATAATAATAATACATATTATCATCAGATACAAAGTGAGCAAAGCTTGTGTTATGGGTATGTGTAGGTACACTCAATAAAGATCTAACCTAGATTTATCTATTTGTCATTAATTTAATGAAATTAAATAAATAAATTGTAGTAATGAAAATAAACCCTGGTAACCAGTCTTATACATGCAACCCTCTCTTAGCGCCTTAACTATAAATGTTGCTGATTTATTTTATTATTAATTAATTAATATGAAGCCGTGGTGGCCTAGTGGTTTGACCCATCGCCTCTCAAGCAGAGGGCCGTGGGTTCAAGCCCCGGCTCGCACCTCTGAGTTTTTCGAAATTCATGTGCGGAATTACATTTGAAATTTACCACGAGCTTTGCGGTGAAGGAAAACATCGTGAGGAAACCTGCACAAACCTGCGAAGCAATTCAATGGCGCGTGTGAAGTTCCCAATCCGCACTGGGCCCGCGTGGGAACTATGCCCCAAGCCCTCTTGTTCTGAGAGGAGGCCTGTGCCCAGCAGTGGGACGTATATAGGCTGGGATGATGATGATGATGATTAGTTAATATGATGGCTGCATCAACTCAAAAGCTACTAGTAGGTATAAATTATTAAGCTTAAAGGCACGATAAAATAACCCATTAAGTTTAACGGCAGTGTATCGCCGATAATGAAAGTTAAGTGTTCGTTTTGCTACTAAAACAACACTTTTACAGGATCATTTACAAGTAAGCATAATTATTAAAAAAAAAATACTAAAAGGGCATTGCAATGCAGATCTTAATCTTAGAAAGGCAGCACTAGCGTACTAGTTGCCCCAAAAAACCAGCTCAGCGTTAAGATATCATCAATAAAATTATGAAACCTTACATAAACATATTACAATACTACGGAACGGACCGCCACTTTCCACGCTATTGTACCCTGGAACGTGGGAGTTTTTTTTTGCGATGGCAACACCATATTGACAGCTGAACAAAGATGGCGTTTTTGCGGGGGATTGCTGTTTTCTGTGAAATTAGTTCCTTAATCACGTTAATTATAGGGTTTGAGCACGATATCTATAATTGTGAAAGCTAGCTTTACGTAAGCTTGTATTTCTGGATTCCGTGAGCCTTAAACAATGCTTTTAATGAATTAATTAAACAAAATCATCCTTATTTCGTCGTTAAAAAGAAGGTAGTAAAGTAAAATATAACTTTAACGCCAATAATGTATTTACCTCTAAAATAAACTTTTCAAATCGAAGATGTTCAGCAAACAGCATGTTTAACTTCCAAATTCGGTTTATAGAATTTTTTATTTCTCATTGAAAACAAATTGTCACTTACATGAGAAACTTAATATCTAAGGTAGTATTTTTAGTTTACAGTATAGTAGAGAAAACAAGTAAGTTACGTATATACAGTTAAAGTTTTCCGTGATAATAATATGTGACGTATACAAGAATACGATTGGATTGTTCAAAGGTTTAACTGGAAGAGATCCCTTTCAGGGATATGTTCACCTTTGTATATCTCTTTGTTTTGATAACTGTCATTTTCAATAAAGAATTAGGTATACAACACAATACAATACCATAGCAACATATAGTATGTTATTTTTCTATAGATGTTTTGTCCAAAACAAAAGATTAGTTTTAGATTGAATTGAATAATCTCATTAAAAATCAAATTAAGCTTCCAAAAAGATAATTTTTCGCATCCATAGTTGCCAAACAATGTTTTAGTCAAGAAACGCATTTGCAATGAGTGTTTTTCTTTTTGTGACATGCCAGTTGGCGCTAGATCGTGATTCCTATACATTACAATACTCTTTGATCGTGAGGGCCGTTTTACAACTTTGCCATTTGAGTCACGTTTGTGGGTATAATAACTAAATGAGCCAATCGCAAGCAAGACTGTGACGTCAAACAGACCTAATACTAACGCCATCTAGCGATATTTCACCTGTCAAAAACCATCTGACAATAGTTATTTGTGTCACAAGGGAGCAAAATGGTGTATTTACGGCGAGGGCGTACATTGAATCCTGAGCGTAATGAGGGTTTCAAGTGTTAACGCCCAAGATTAAAATAATTTTGCTCGCGAGTGGCTCATACAACTTTTCACACCGAGCATTAAGAAACTAGAAAAAAATAACATTCTAAATGTTATTAAAGAACATCCAGCATAGAAAATGGCGTGGCTTTACAATTATCAACTTAAAAAAATGGCATTTGCAATAAAACACTTAGAAAAGCCTTGAACAGAAAAGTTGCACTTTGCTCCCTCTCGTCAGGGAGGAAAAGTTACTTTTCTGAAGGAGAGGTGGAAAATAGTTATTTGTGCAACAAGAGAGCAAAGTTGTGTTTTGTTGCGAGTGTTGATTTTGAATCCCGAGTAAGCGAGGATTCTATAATTGAATCACGAGCGTTAGCGAGTGATTCTAGGTTAGAATCCTGAGATCAGCAAGGGATGAAATACACGAGATGCAAAAAAACTTTGGTCTCGTGTGACACATACAATTTTTCACCTCAGCAGCGAGAACATAATTTAAATGTAACATAAGAATAAAACCACATATACCTACCTGTTTACAAAACAAACACATTTTTTCAAATAGAATCCGATTATTATCAAATATAATAATTACATTTAAAACCATAAAAAGAGTCCAGTAGCTACAATACAAATCGCATACTCATAACATGCAATCTTAACTTCTTGTACTAATTGTCACACTTATTTTTAATACTGCTAAAAGCCTCATCTCGGGTAATTGAAAAGGTTGAACAATTAAACCTTTAAATATGATTTTTATTAAGATTTCTATTACATAAACATAAATAGATTTGTTAAAAAAATCATTCAATTTAACAAATAATAATTATACTGTAGAGGCAGTATACGGAATTCTTTTATAAAAAAAAAAACAAGAGAAGCGGCTTTCGTGCAACGAGGTTGCATACTTTATTAAAAGATCGGGAAAATTTACATTTTGGAAATATTTCGATATAGTTTTAATACCAAAAATTTAATTTAAGTTTGTAATCGACAAATTTGATCCTATCTCTTGCTTTTTTCGAGTTGAAGTGAAATGACAGATCAAAGTAAAGTTCAAATATTTGGAATTCAGTGAGTAGACCCAACACTGTACTTAGCATTTAAAAAAAATAATTAAAAAGTTACTTTGTCTCACGGAGTGAGCAAAATGCGATTTTGCTCACTGATTTCTCATAGCAAAACCTGCCTGTTTGAGGTGCTGAGGTGAAAATGTATTTAATCTTGTTAGCATCAAAAAATAGATTAGGGTAGCTTCATGTTTCAACTAAGCACCGTACTTCGCTTATTCCCATATTGGTTCTTTACTCTTCAAAGTAACAGGGTAAATTATACATCAATATTCATACAAATTGATAACAATCGGAGGAAAAAATAAAACGAAAATTGATTTTCGCATCGATAAAATTAGAATGATGTTTGTTTACACAAGTTTGATATTTGAAGCGATTTATGTTAAGCAAATGCGTGTATTGCGTTTCGATCGAAATTTAATAACTACATCTATGTATACATGTTTTTACTTGAGACGTATGCAAAAACAACTAAGACGTCCTGAACCTGTTGATTAGGGCATATTTCTAAGCTATATGCTATGTACCAAATCGCCTAATTATAACTTTTGTCTAAAAAATAAATTAAAGTCTGTGAAGATTTAAATGCTTTAAGAATTGACGCAATTTTACGTGCAAAAGTCATCAAAAAAGGAGTCCAAACCTTACATTTATATTACAACATCTGATACATAACCACAGCACTCTTAGCTACTACACTTTTTTTTATGACGTGTCAAGTCAAACCGCAAGCGTCCAAACCTTAAAAAAATATTCACCTCGCTCCAACTTGCGCCTTATCTTTGCCACCTTTCAACCATTTAAGAAAAAAACGAGCGCGAAAAAACATTCAGAGAGGAATAGAGTGAACCGAGAAAAAAAATATTATTAGGGCAAGGGCGATCTGGTTTTTGATTGAGGGTTCTATGGCGTCATGTGTTACGAGATTGAACTAGCGGGCACAAATTAGGTACAGGTAGTTAAGGTAATAAGTAATTAATAGATATTAATTTATAGTATATCGCAATTTTTTACGTGAAAGCGTGCTTCCTTGCGGAGATTCTTAGTTTTGTTTAATTAAAATTGGTTCAGCCATTTTTGTGATATTAAACTTTGTACTCTCACGAAAGAACGCCATGCAGCCTAGTTTTGATTTAGAGCCTCTCACGTAAAGGATTGTGGGTTCGAAGTAGTTCGAACAATGGCGGCTCACTCCCCCGGGTTTTTTTGGTAATTTAATTTATATTATCTATTATTATAAAGAATTCAATAGTCTGTGCATTAAGTTCCCAATGCACACAGTGACCTGCATCACAGTAAGTAATAGTACAAGTACAGAAGGTTCTCTCTTTTGATGTTGACGAAAGCCGCCATTTTATATACCTACGTAATTTTATTAGCAAAATGACCGCGCACCACCAAGCAACATTGAACTCTAGTGCTGCGCGCGAAGGTCGTTATTATTCTGCACTTACGTTTTGGTTTAGGATAGGGTTGTAAATCAATAAAAAAATAATACTCACGAGTAAATTCGGACAAATATACTTAGTTTTCTAGCATTTTTAAATTGACGTGCGTACGATCTCCGACAGTCACAAAATTGATAATATTACAAGGTCGCGTGCCGAATGCGTCGTCGGCTGCCTCAAAGGTTTTGTACACCCACATTGGTATATCGCGAATTACCTCTGTTCTTTTTACAATTTAAATATATACCTACTCATCCTATTTCATGATAGATATTGTAATATCCTCACGAAAATCACACAGCTACACGTAGCGTTACGCGGCGCGACTAGTTCCAGCGAGACCGCGAGCGTGCATGCCGGGCGGTGCTCATAGCCCTAGTGAGTTAACCCACGCCGGCGTGGGGTGTATTGATACTTACAGAATCGTACCTATATCGCGGAGTGCGCCGCGCCTGCCTGCAAGGAAACTACAACGCCAGCCCTCATTCTGAGTGAACCTCTCACTAAGATACCCTATAAATACATCATTTTCGACATGTTCCGGTTTTTCTATTAAATTTATTTTCTTTCTCGAGTGCCTCAGATTCTGAGAAATTCGCTAAGACATGTTTCGAGTGTCTCAAATGGAATACAAACAGGCCGTACCTATACTATGAAGAGCAAAATTCGAACTTCGTATCTTGCTGTCCCGCTAACGCTTATTGTTTAATACGAGAGTGAGAGGGACGGTACGATATGAATCTCGATTCTCGAATTTCGTAGTAGCCCCTCAGGGCTCAAGTCTAATGAAAGGGAAAAACTTTGTTTCTCTAACGAAAATATACTATAATAATAGTCACCATCTAGAGTATTCTAGAGGTAAGCTTTGATACCAATAATATTTTTAAATATAAGATTTTTTAACCCCCGTCGCAAAAAGACAGGTGTTATAAGTTTGACTGCTATGTGTCTGTCTGTGGCACCGTAGCTCTTAAACGGGTGAACCGATTTGAATGAGTTTTTTTTTATTTGAAAGCAGGTTTTCTAGCGATAGTTCTTAGACCATTTTCATCAAAATCGGTTCAACCGTTTTTGAGACATTGAACTTTGAAGCGACAATGTCGGTCTTCCAACTTTTTGTTGGTTAGGTTATTCTCTGACTGAAACCTTTTGTTCCACTGGTAATCATTAAAAAATTACTGAAAAAAAAACTTTTGGCATGAACAAATTAAAAATAATGACAAATTAAAAATGACTTCCAAAAATCATGCGACTCGTTAGGCATCCAATCCCAGTTATATATAAACCTTTTCAGATTAATAATGACGTGATTTTTCTATAACCTCTTAGTTTCGTGGGTGTTTTTGCCCCCCCCCCTTCTGAACAACACGGTGTCTAATACACCCCTATTCTCTACTGGTACAGTCGAGTTCATAACTTGTGAGCAAAAATTTGATCATAAATATCTGAACACGACTCTATTGTCAACGGCGTAGAAGCGTGTTCAGATATTTTTGATCAAATTTTTGCTCACAAGTTTATGAGAAAGTAATTATTTTTTATTGATAGAACAATATAAAAGGTAGGCATTAACAAACTAAAACTACATTATAATTAAATAAACTAAAACTATAATAAATCTAAAAATGGACCCTGCGGCATGTTACCAAAGACGCTGGCAGCATTTCCCCGCTGGATCGCAAGACTGATGCGTTGAGCGAGGAAACTGCCAGCTCTTCGGTCTCCTGTGGTATCTCTAGTCTCTTTGATAAATCTTTGAAGAGACCCAGAGCGCCAGGGTCCCACGGACCAAGGGTCTCGACGCCGAAATGTACAAAATTATATTTGGCACCGAGACCGCTGTATTTTCCTGTTTTGGCAGTTTCTGCCATTCCTGCTGCTGCTGCTGCCCTTTATGATCGGTGGAGATGTGATGGGGCCAGTGTAATAACACAAGTTGCATCCCACACTAGCACACGTCCACACCAGTTTATGAACTCAACTGTACCTAATTAAGTTAGCAATTAGACAACTAGTTGGAACTTGCAGTTGTTGTAGTTCGGTAAATCCTGTTTATAAACTTCAGACGTTAATGTGTTGCTATGTGTTAAATAACAAACTAATTAGAGGATCCACGGAGTAAGTTAATTATTGGTTGCCGTTAGTGAGAATGGCGAAATATAATTAACATAAAGTTTAAGTTACAGTCGAGGAAACTAAATTACGTAACAGGGTGGAACCCTTACGTAATCAATTTCGCTATGATTTCTTTGGCAGATGCATAGGATATCAACATGATTTAATTACACAAGGGTTCCACTCTAGTACCTTACCTATGTGATACAGTTTCTGTACATTGTTGGGTAGTTCGTTGAAAAAAAATATTATTGTACTTAATTAGCCCATCCTCACGATGTTTGAACCCTGAACCTGCACAAACCTGCGAAGCAATTCAATGGTGTGTGTGAAGTTCCCAATCCGCACTGGGCCCGCGTGGAACTACTGCCCAAGCCCTCTCATTCTGAGAGGAGGCCTGTGCCCAGCAGTGGGACGTATATAGGCTGGGATTATAATTAGCCCATCAGTTTGTTTGTCAGAAAACATTGAACAAGTTTTTGCTTTTGTGCAATAAAAAAAAACCCGACTTTGTCACTTCAAAGTTCAATATCTCAAAACGGCTTAACGGATTTTGATGAAACATGTATAAGAAAAGAACCATGGCTAGAAACCCTGATTTCATGTATAAAACCGCATTCAAATCGGTCCACGGTGCCACAGACAGGCACACATAGCGGTCAAACTTATAACACCCTTCTTTTTGCGTCAAAGTCACGTCACTACTCTCAAGTAGTGGCCCGTAACATCACGCCGTCCTAAGTGTCACACATGGTCACACGGCGTGACGTCATACGGCACTTCAACGGGCTAAATCTTCATCGTTTTCCTTTTAACTGACAAACTGATTCGGCCACTAGGGCAGGGAAACCTGTATTATGTTATTAATTGTGGATTTACTATGTAAAAGTAAGTATTATTCATTTAATATAAAGCCAAAACGAATTTAAAATTTCTAACATCGTAAGTCCAACATTTTGGCTTGGCAAAGAACGTGAATATCAATTGCAATTTGCAATGATCTATTTTATCTTTTTAAACAAAACGATCATGACCCGTCAATGTCAAAATTGACCTTGAAGTTAACACAAAATGGACTCCTTTCGAAAAATGTTCCCAGATTACATTTTCAAATCCCCCTAATTTTGCAAACAAACTAACTTCTAAAGAACTGTAATTAACATGTTTAGTACATTACTAGTGGAAACTTAACTGAGCAAACGGTATAATGTTTTAAATAATCCCACTAATATTATATATGCGAAAGTTTGTAAGTCTGTTTGTTCGTCACTTATCGTCACGTCTAAAGCTTGCGTCCCGGGGAAGGACATTGGTTAGTTTTTATCCCGGAAGATTGCAAATTTCCTGCGGGTTAGTGAAAACAGAATCCTATGCGGACAGAGTCGCGGGTAACAGCTAGTGTTTTTAATATTTTTACACATTAACTGGTTTCAAATGTAAATGGAATTATTTTTCGCAGATCGATTTTTGATATAACTTAACCAATTTAAAAATGTTGAAAAACCCTCGTCATCGTTATTTCAAAGTGTAATATCCCAAAAACGGCTGAACCGATTTTAATAAAACATACCTAAGCAACACCACAGCAAAACTCGCTTTCACGTAAAATAGAATGCATCGAAATCGTTCCATCCATTTGAGAGTAATGATGCCACAGACAGAAATTACCACTTTTTGAGTGGGGGGCTAATAATAAGCAAAACTATAGCAAACGATGTAGTATGTATGTATGTAAACAGCAAGAAAATGCAATGAGGGCTATCTTTTTTTGTCTCACTAGATGGCGCACTGTTGCGTGAGGTTTTTAAGTACGGCTTTCAAAGTCTGTTATTACGGGCGTGAAAACAAAGTTTAGATTAAAATCATATTTAATACACCTTAAAACCGTACCATAAAAATATCGAGCATGCCACAGTGTTGCATAGTCCCCGTTTTGTTCGGAAAAAAGGGAGGACAAAGGTTTCCGAAAGACAAACTGTCTCAAAACACAGACATTCATTGCCCCGGAACGCATATTTGCCATAATTAATTTCAGATATTGCAAAATATTTACAAAATTATTCTAATTATAAATAAACCCGCGTAGCTCACCTGAGATTTGACATTTCGGAGACCCCACGCTACACTAGCGCCTCTAGTGGCAAATTCATACGCGACAGCCCTCATTAGCTATAATTCCCGTACTTATCCATTTTGATAAAATTATCAGTTTCGCCGAACTGTGCCTACTCATTTTTTTTTACTCTGTCAAAATGAAATCTATTTAAACTATCACATTTTCTGTAAGCCCGAAAGCTCACTTGTTAAAAGTTTCAGAAAAAGCTTCCTTTAGAAACCATTAATCTTAACTTGTCATAGGCTTGGGGTTTTCCCCTACTAGTTTCGAAACGAAAGCGAAGAGTTCTTTGTTTCGGGGTGAAGCGAAGGTAAAATCAATATCACATTTTAGGGTTCCTCATGTCTGTCTGTCTGTCTGTCCGTCCGTATGTCACAGCCACTTTTTAAAAATAGAAAAAAAAAACAAAAATTATGGGGTTCCCCATACTTAGAACTGAAACTCGTTTTTTTTTTTATCAAACCCATACGTGTGGGGTATCTATGGATAGGTCTTCAAAAATGATGTTGAGGTTTTTAATATAATTTATTTCTAAACTGAATAGTTTGCGCGAGAGGCACTTCCAAAGTGGTAAAATGTGCCCCTGTAACTTCTAAAATAAACGAGTGATAAAACTAAAAAAAATATATGATGTACATTACCATGCAAACTTCTACCGAAAATTGGTTTGAACGAGATCTAGTAAGAAGTTTTTTTTAATACGTCATAAATCGTAAAGTAAAGGAAATTTTTATATTATGTTACTTGCTGCTACGGAACCCTTTATGGGCGAGTCCGACTCGCACTTGGCCGCTTTTATTTAGCATGTCCATGACAGTGACAGGCAACCGCCTTAGAATCTCTGTATTGTTAATAGACAAGTTTTTATAAGTGTTTAATACGGAGTGGGGTGGGCCCTTAACCAGGATTGATAGACCACTTATTTGGCTGATGGTACTTAGGGCCAATGATTCCGTACCACGCCTTAATACTCGTATAGGTACAGTACCTTTAATATACAGGGATATAGTCATAGCTATTTAAACTTGACCTCGTGCGTGTGTGGGCGATCGTCCTCACAAACCTATCCTACTAACATTATAAATGCGAAAGCCTGTACATATTATGTTTGTTATATGTATATAATTATGTTTGGTTGAAATTTGACATAGTTAGATATAGTTAGTGTTTAGTATTGTAACTAAGGGACCCCATACATCCCTGTATTTTTATTATTATTATTTTTTTGTATTTTTTTCTTTAATGTATAATATAGTTTTTAAGTATTTTATTTGTAATTATATTATTATGAAAAAATGACTTTCTGCCAAGTTTCTTGCGGCGCATTCTTCTTGGCAATGATGGTCTTTCCGAAAGCGCTGGTAGTTTAAAAAATGACGTGTAAAAGTGCCCATTGCGGCCTATTTACTGAATAAATCATTTGAATTTGACAAATATATATCTGGAATCTGGGGAATAAAGCATACTTAGGTTCATTTCAATATTCCCACGAGCTCCGGATGTAATGTCTAGAGACACACAGCAGGGCTACTTTCGTATCGTACCGTCCCTCTCGCTCTCGTATTAAATAATATAAGTGTCAGAGGGACCGTATGACACGAACTTCGAGTTTCGAGTTTCGTAGTAGCCCTGCTGGTTTTCTTCACACACTACGACGTTATGAAGATGGGTGTCTGCATGAATTTTCATCATAAAATTATCATTTTTTTTTTACGTATTACATACGATTGTATATGATGGCGATAATTACAAATATACTTATTTTTACAGATATTTATAGGTAAATCAAAAGTAACTGAAATTATGAAGTAGACGTGAACAAAACGACTTTATGTTAATATGATCATAATAGAACGGACGCTGTATTTAAGGACAAAGATTAATTTAATTTTCATAGTTCGAAATAGCACGCAAAACAAAAACAATAGCATCCTTGGCGATGATTCCGTCTTTGTTATAAGACAAAAGAAACAAAATTTTTAACCAAACAATACTTTCTACCACCGCGGAACATTTAACACTACGCCATTTTGACGCAAAAGTCCAAAATTCAAAAACCGAAAGCACAATGTTGCCAAGTGAAAAATTCAAAATTCCCAACCACGTTTTCACTTAAGAGGGAAGTGATTCGAAGCATTTTTATTCAAGGCCAATTAAAATTCCTCACTTTTTTCCTATAAATACATTTTTAAAATATGCGTATTTGTGTAAACGTGTGTCATATCGATTGAATTAATTAATTACTTCTACAAAACTCGTTCGACTGGTCAGAGTGGTCAGCAATATATATAACAATAACTGTTCAGAATTAGTCTTTTAGATAACTCAAAATTGAGTTGGGACCATTTCGGGACAAAATTTGTCTAGATTTCCTTTTTTCTTTTTCTTTGTTTTGTAAAATGTCACGAAAAATAGCTTGAGTGTCATTTGTAAAGTTGATGTAAAAATTCTTAGTAATCTTAATTCGATTAGAAAATAAATACAGTAGCTTTTAAAATTCTAAGCTAAGTACGTTGCTGAAACTGTGCTTATTTTCATTAGGTATAATTTCTTCGTTCGGGCTCATTGCACTGATAGGATCGCGAAGCTTGGGCTGCTCTAAAGCCCATCCTATGGTCTCGCAATATAACTTAAGTAACCAACTTATAAAAGCTGAGAAACCCTGGACATTGTCTTTTCAAACTTCAATATCTCAGTAACGAAATGTAACAAAAATGAAACATTTTTCATGTTGGGGATTAACCTTGGGACTATAAAACTTAATAAAAATGGTCAGATTAGCGTTTGTCCATTGAGCCCATCTATCACATACCATATAGTCATGACATGAAACTGTCAACTCAGTTCAGAACCTGACTAGTTATTTTGTTATCAATCTGCTTTGCCAAGTCAATATTACGGTGTCTAAACCACTATTAAAAATAAAAGCTTTTAAAAAGACTGTCCACGCATAATGGCCATTGTCTGATTAAAACAAAAAAGTTAAGCACACTAATGTTTATTGTACTCTAAAGCGAATTATATTTAGAAAGACTAATTCAATGTTCCGCAAACCGCGTACTTTTGAAGCAGTCTTTGTTCCACCACGAAGATAAACGAAGCAATATTGGATTGGATGAGTCATGAAGAACTTACAGAGATATTTATAAGTATTTATATTTTCGCACCGACTCGAAGATGCTCGTGTACCTACCTAAAACCGCGAAATGAAGCGGCTTCACTGCCGAATGGTAGTTAAAACGATTTTTAAAGAGTTTTTAATTATACTTACTTAAAAAGTTGCTACCTAAACCACTTATTGCATCTCAGTCATTATTTTTAGAGGCATATTAAGTGCTTAATGCCTTTGTTTATTCCGCTTAATGTAACTATTCATTTGTTAAAACAAAAAGACCTGTTCATATTCGAATGATGGAAGAATTATCACATTTTTAATGCTCAAAGAACTTTTTTTAAGCATTTACATCTTTGGCACAAAAAAAGGCAACCCTAAATAAAATTTCATAGTTGTTTTAAACCGTTCACATCGGTATTAGAAATACTGATGCTATGCGTCATATAAGTACGCATCAATCCAAGTCCTGTTTGCATTTAATATAACGTTTTGTTGTTCACTTCTCCAGATGTAGATAACTTTTTAATATTGTGAAACCAAATGTGTATCAAAGGCTTCAACTGAAGTTGGGCAAGACCCTCGCCTCACTTGACTTTTATAAAAAAAAGCAACCAGAGTTCAAAACTTCACAATAGATCCAGCGCGGTCAGATTAAAAAAAACCAGGTAGTCGCACGTTTTTATCAACCTGCCTCCACGATAAAACTAGAGATAATTCCGTACTGATTACTTTTTACCTAGAAAAAAAATGTTAAAAACACTATGTTACATTTTGAACCTACTTTTTTTTCAAAAAGTTTTTTTTTAGTTTATAGAGACCAATTACATTTTAATTGTAAAATTACCTGAGTTAACAGTAGTAAAGTATCCGATAGAACACACTTTTAACACTATGCTCGGACGCCACACCTAGCACTTTCAAATAAGAACCGGTTTAAACGTAAAGTTACGAACGCGAAGCGACGTGGCCTCGGCGCGGACGCAAAACGTGAACTGGAGAAAAGTTAGCCGGTGTTGTCAGGGGAGAAATTTAATTAACTGGGGATTTTTTGGGGGTTTTCGGGGGAATTCGTTTTTAGTTCAATTTGGTACATTGATGGTGTTGGTTGTTGGATAAGACGTGCTCGAGTAATAGCCTTGCAGTCGACATGATATTATTTGTTTATCTCATATGAATAACCGAGTGGTTACAATGCCGAACTAAAACAATCAAGCATTTTTACCTAATAATTACTATTAATATTAAGAATATAAAAGGAACTGACCATAAATAGCATTAAATTAAGCATACAATTAGAAAACGCTACCAGCCTGGTCCTTATACCACGGGAGTTGTTGCATATTTTAGTTTTTTAAGTATAATAGTATGTATGTAAACTCTTTATTGCACAAAAGTCAAGAAACTAAATACAGACAAACTTGAAATACATTTATTAATAGTTATTACATATATTTTTTAAAATATAACAAAAAGTAGACAAGTGGCTAATTTGGTTAGTTTTGTTGTACATCTATATAGCTTCAGATTATTTTGCATTGCCTCCATATTTCACTCTAAACACACCTAGACAAGTACAGCAGAAACTAGAGAACTTTCTATCCAGTAGGAATCCCGTAAAATGTAAAACTTCAACTTCACTTTAAAATTTAATTCTACATATTTCGATTGGACGTCGATGCAACAATCACTCAATCAGAACTCTTTTTATACATTAAAAATATTTTATCAGCTTCACAAACCCCCACTAAGATAGTAAATATCCGCAGGTTCCCGGAAATCCCCCAAATTCCCCCATAATTTTCCCTCTGACCACCCTCCGTAACAACTTTCGAGCGCGCTCTCGGCTGTTTCCGCCTGCGCTCGGGCGCGCTCGGAACCAGACGCAAAGCAGAAAACAAAAGTGGAGCGCAACTGTTTCGTTCGAAATGTAAAATTGTGGTTTTTGTTGAATAAAAGTTCGTTAGACCTACTATAAATAATAGATTTCTTCTATGCATTTTTTTCTGAAATAAATAAAAATTAAAAAAAAAAATAGGTCAGGTAGGAGTCGAACTTGCGTGGAGACGGTTCTTTATGATAAAATATATAAAACCGGCCAAGAGCGTGTCGGACACGCCCAAAATAGGGTTCCGTAGCCATTACGAAAAAATTAAGTAATATTTTTCTAAGGATTTAGTATTTTATACGGAATCTTCCAAGTTTAGGTATATTATATACCTTAGGCTGCTATTTACTCATAAACTACTAATAATTCTCAAGCAAACTTGGGCGCTATAGTTTTCCTTGAAAAAAATCACCCCCACTTTACGTCTATGGGAGGTGCCCTAAAAAAATTTTTTTTTTAACTTTTAATTGTACCATTTTGTCGGCATAGTTTACTTATATATCCGTGCAAAATTACAAGCCGCGGACGGACAGACAGACAGACATGGCGAAACTATAAGGGTTCCGTTTTTGCCATTTTGGCTCCGGAACCCTAAAAATATATACTTATATAACGGCCCCGTCATGATTATAACGACGAATGCTCCGTGCGGGGAGCGCCATCGTCGTGAACGCATTCACCTATGAAAAAGATCTTCCGAAACGATCGAAACTAGTCGTACCATTCATCTTGAGTTGAGCCGTTTAATTTTGTAATTAATGTGAATATTGATTTTAATTAGAAGTGTTTTTTTAATAAATTTAATGCGTGTGTCACTTTAATATATACCAAATATTTCATACATTTTCCTGTCATCATTGACTACTTAAGTGGCTACTTAGTAATTTTTAGGGTTCCGGAGCCAAAATGGCAAAAACGGAACCCTTATAGTTTCGCCATGTAAACTATGCCGACAAAATGGTACAATAAAAAACTTAAAATAATTTTTTTTAGTGTACGTAAAGTGGAGGTAATTTTTATTTCTCATCCAACCCTGTAGTGTGGGGTATCGTTGGGTAGGTCTTTTAAAACCATTACGGGTCTGCTAAGACGATTTTTCAATTCAGCAATTTTTTGTTTGCGAAATATTCAACTTTTAAGGTGCAAATCTAAACCGGTGGGTGGAAAATTTTGAAAAAATTAAGGATGGTAGTAAGTACATCAAACTTTCAAGGAAAACTATAACGGTTAAATTTGCTTGAGAATTATTAGTAGTTTAACAGTAAATAGCAGCCTAAGGTATAAAATATACCTAAACTTGGAAGATTCCGTATAAAATACGAAATCCTTAGAAACATATTACTTAATTTTTTCGTAATGGCTACGGAACCCTATCTTGGGCGTGTCCGACACGCTCTTGGCCGGTTTTTATAATGTTTAAAGAATATACAAGTATAAACCATAAGATGTCTAATCGAATTTATTGACATTTCTTTAATTTTAAATTTGTTACATTCAAAAGCTGACTGACATGGACATGACAGAACAACCTAACCTACAAAAATTTGGAAATCCCCGACTTTGTCACTTCGAAGTTTATTATCTCAAAAACGGCTGAACCGATTTTGATAAAACATGTCTAAGAACCATCGCTAGAAAACCAGCTTTCAAATAACAAAACCGCATTCAAATCGGTTAATAGCTACAATGCCACAGACAGACACAGAGACATACATAGCGGTCAAACTTATAACACCCCTCTTTTTGCGTCGGTGGTTAAAACGAATGAGTTCATGTTAAAATCCCGCTGTCATTACAGACGTGTTCTTGTACGTGACCTCACTCAACTCTGGTGGCACTACCTGTGCCCTTAGTGTAAGTTTTCGGTTAAAAATACGTCTCGATCGCGTTCGCGTTAAAATCTCAATTTGTATGGAAACACGAACAGCGCCTCTAGCGGAACGTTTGCGATGTTCGTGTTTCCATACAAATTGAGATTTTAACGCGAACGCGATCGAGACGTATTTTGTAACCGAAAACTTACACTAAGGGCACTGTATATACCTGAATTACGTAGGATAGTATTTAACTTTAATTCTCGCATGTTCTAGTCATAATTCATCAGAATCAATGGAAAGTGATCGCATGGGAACCGAACCCGCCTGGTTAGTGTAATTAGATGGTGGACTGCTTTCTAGTTAGTGCAACCATAGTTGAGGTCACCCATAAGAGGTTACATATTTGAATATCGAAAGTTAAAATATCTACGGGTAAAATGTCGATGTTCAAAATATCGAAAATTAAAATATCGACTGTATCGAAATATCGAAAACTAAAATAACGAAAGTTTATATTGTCGAATGGTTAGATAATCGAAAATATATTTATCTACAAAAGTGACATCGAAAGATATAAATATCGAAGTCCAAAATATCGAAGTACAGAGTATCGAATATCCTATGTATGAACTCTGTGTGTCTGTGTGTCTGTCTGTGGCACCGTAGCTCTTAAACGGGTGGACCGATTTGAATGCGGTTTTTTTTATTTGAAAGCTGGTTTTCTAGCGATGGATCTTAGACATGTTTTATCATTAGATAAAAAAATATTACTAGGTACTTATACCTAAATTAACTTAGGCTAATTTTGCGGGAAATCAGCATAGTCCCCGCGGGATAGGGATAAACGAATTCTTCGCAGATGAAGTCGCGGGCAACAGCTAGGTAGTGCATAATTATTTTTGTTGGCGTTTTTTTAGGGCGTTTTTTTTTTTTGCTGGCGTTTTTTGGTGTCGGGGGTTTTTAAATTTTTGACATAATTAATTAGTTAAGTCATCATCATCATCCCAGCCTATATACGTCCCACTGCTGGGCACAGGCCTCCTCTCAGAACAAGAGGGCTTGCGCTATAGTTCCCACGCGGGCCCAGTGCGGATTGGGAACTTCACACGCACCATTGAAAATTGCTTCGCAGGTTTGTGCAGGTTTCCTCACGATGTTTTCCTTCACCGCAATGCTCGTGGTAAATTTCAAATGTAATTCCGCACATGAATAAAGTACCATTTCACAGTAGGTAAACCTCATGTGTAATGACGTTTCCTTTGAGAAGGTTCCTCATGTATTGTACTTACATACTTTTATAGTTTTTAGTTCACTCAAAATCTCAAAATGGCGCACCTTAAAATGCGCGGGAAAACAATTTAAGAGCCATTGAAAATACAAACTGAAATATAGATGCACAGAAAAACAGAAAAATAAGACCATCACTGGGAATCGAACCCAGGTCCTCGGTAATCCGTACCGCGTGCTATACCGCTACACCACTGATGGTCAACGGTACCGACACGAATTTCCCTATGCACCTCATATCTCAGCTTGTGTTTCTTACTTAGTCACTTAAGCAGCGACGCTAGCGACATCTATGCCGTAAGCCCTCAAACTTTTTCGGCATTCCTTTGGAACTAACCGCTCACCCGGACAAGAGATATCGTTTCTAAGCAATCAAATTTGGGTTCGATTCCCAGTGATGGTCTTATTTTTCTGTTTTTCTGTGCATCTATATTTCAGTTTGTATTTTCAATTTCGGTTTTACGGGATGACCGTAAAAGTAAAAATTTGGAATTGAAATAAAAAATACAAAAAGATTCCAAAAAACCAATCTTAATTTAAGCGCCATTATTTAATTACGACTTCATTACTTACTAAAAATAATGATGATGCAACAAATAAATACCTTTTAATGTAAATATTAATAATTAAATTATGCTACGTAAACAACACGAACATTTGAACAAATAACAAAATATCTGACAGACCATTTCCTACTTTAATTTACGGTCGGTATATTCTAGGAGGGATTATAGCAACCTTATTTTTAAAGCATTAAGGTGTATATCAGTATGGTCTTAGTTAACCGGCGGTAAATACATTGGTTTATAGTTAAAGGTGCATTCAACTTTGAATTTAAATTGTTAGCGTATTTTGTTCGATATTTCGTAAAAAGAGGTCACAGGTGCAAATATGGCGACATTTCAACCTCTTTTTCGTGTTTTATCAAAGATTAAATATTGATCTTGCATTGCCACTTTACCTGCTGGGCTACTACGAAACTCGAAGTTCGTGTCGTACCGTCCCTCTCGCTCTCGTAATAAATAGTGTAAGTGTCAGAGGGACCGCACGACACGAACTTCGAGTTTCGAGTTTCGTAGTAGCCCTGCTGGCCCTATTATACTTATAAATACGAAATATACAATTCGAACTTATTATTATCTATTATTAACTTATATTGCCGTCCCGCGACGTTAATATTATTTATCTACATGCATATCATAACTTCCCTATTATATGTTCAGAAACGACTATCAAATGGCCTTTATTAAAAAAACCTGGTATCTGCGGGTGCATCTTAATGTTCACATTAAAGTACAGTGCATCTTAATGTTTACATTAAAGTATCGGTAATACTTTTTTTAACAATGCATATCTGTACATATTGTAGAAAACTTATGACATGCATGTAGATAATAATTATTATTCAGTCAAAGTCAAAGTCAAAGTCAAAGTCAAAAATCAAAATACAGCCATGTCTGAACATATTATAGAAAACTTATGATATGCATGTAGATAAAGTTATGTATGCGGCTATACATAATTAGGCATTATGCACCAGCCACATAATAACTATTAATACGCGAGAGAGAGGGACGGTATGATACGAATTACGAACTTCGTTTTTCGAATTTAGTTAGTTACAACTGAGGAGCTACTACAAACTCAAAACCGGCCAAGAGCGTGTCGGACACGCCCAAGATAAGGTTCCGTAGCCATTGCGAAAAAAATCAAGTATATTATGTGCGTTATAACACAATTAAAACACTTACTACAGTCTTAAAATCTATTACCAGAAAAAGAGCGTATCTTCACAGTACTTACGTACTTTTTTATTTTTTTTATTTGACTGGATGGAAAACGAGCAAGTGGGTCTCCTGATGGTAAGAGATCACCACCGCCATAAACACCAGGGGTATTGCAGATGCGTTGCCAACCTAGAGGCCTAAGATGGGATACCTCAAGTGCCAGTAATTTTCACCGGCTGTCTTACTCTCCTCGCCGAAACACACAGTGCAAGCACTGCTGCTTCACGGCAGGATTAGCGAGCAAGATGGTGGTAGCAATCCGGGCGGACCTTGCACAATGTCCTACCACCTGCAAAATACCACCTGCAATGTCCTACCACCTTTTGTTGAGAAGCGCAGTTTTTCGGCAATAACTCAAAAGCGATATATCCAAACATGTTGAAACCAATTTTCGTTGAAAGTATTTACATATTCAGCGTTACCTTTCCATATTTTTTGGACAAATGGTTTACAAGATAGAGGGGGGGACACAATTTTTGCTACTTTGGCAGCGATTATTTCCGGAAATCTTCACTTAATCAAAAAAGTTTTTGAGAAACCTTACTATCTTTTAAAAGAGCTGTCGAACTACCTATGTGCCACACGTTGATGCGAGTTAAAAAAAAAACAATTTCTGTTACGTGTATGAAGTATTGAGTGCCCCCCCTATAAGCAGTGGCGGATTTATGTTTTTTAGGAGTGTAGGCCACTTTATATCCGCCGCCCTATGTAACTTTCCAAAATAATATTTTTTTGAAATCTGCCGCCCCTAGGCCGCGCCCTATACGGCCTATTTACAAATCCAGGACTGCCTATAAGTATTTATTTTTGAAATTTACTACAAAACTAAATAGCGGCTTCATCTGTACTTACTCCAAATTTCAATCATATACTTCTTGTAGTTTTCGAGTAAAATGCCTGTGACATACGGACGGACGGACAGACGGACAGACAGGCAGACGGACATGACGAAACTAAAGGGGTTCCGTTTTTGCCATTTTGGTTTCGGAACCCTAAAAATCGAAGTTCGTATCGCACCGTCCCTTTCACTCGCGTATTAAATGACATAAGCGTCAGCGGGACGGCAACATAAGTTCGGGTTTTGCACTTCGTGGTATAGGGCCTGAACTGACCCCCCCCCCCCCACCCCCACTGCTGGGGGCTGCTGGGGGGCTGGGCCCCCTGACTGATTGACCTAGTGGTGGTAGCGAATCGATGGCGGTTATTTTAGGAAAACAAACAGCTTGAAATAATACAAAGTATAAAACACATAAAAATATTACAGTAGCTACAACAGTTTCCACTATTAACAAGAAACATAACATGCTGCTCAGGCAAGACAAAAAAAACTAAATTTACAAGCACAACATCATCTTATTGTATTGAGGCACATGAACAAAGATATTAAAGATTAAATACACTTGTACTAATTCAAAAGAATTAATAAAGAGACTTATCGACAGCGGTTCCATTGCTAACATATCGTTAGATAGATGGCGTTACTTAGTTTCCTGAGATCCGTTTGACATTAGGACATTACAGTCTTGCTTGTGATTAGCTCGATTTACTTTGAAGCAAGTTTGGGATCGTTCGTCAGGGGCGCTACTACGAAATTCGAAAATCGAAGTTCGTATCGTATCATCCCTCTCACTCTCGTGTCAAATCATATTAGCGTGAGCTACTAGCTGACCTCAAGACCCTACTAAGAGGAAACTTTTTTAATTTTGTTGTAAGTACGAACCTCTAAAAATTAAGATTTTCTGACTTTTCTACCCAAACATATCGACGAGACAGTTTTGGGGGACAATTAAAAAAAATCCAATCCATATAATCCATATAAGTATAGTGTGATAGTTACATCAAATTAACGAACGGGCTTGTTGCGAGGATTTTAAATATATTTTGAAAATAAATAGTTTCAGAGTCATTTTGCAAATACTTAGGCAAAAATAGACCATTTTTAACCCCCGACACAAAAAGAGGGGTGTTATAAGTTTGACCGCTATGTGTGTCTATGTGTCTGTCTGTGGCACCGTAGCTCTTAAACGGGTGGACGATTTGAATGCAGTTTTTTTTTTAATTTGAAAGCAGGTTTTCTAGCGATGGTTCTTAGACATGTTTTATCAAAATCGGTTCAGCCGTTTTCCCAACTTCTTGTTGGTTAGGTTATTCAGAATTTTGTTATTGTGGATATTGTGGGGCAGTGCAGTGGACGTTTTTATTTTTACACGAGTGCCCAAAGGAGGGTTATTAAATATAGTGGACACGAAAGATTCCGAGTCTTTTATTTAGCTTCGCTTCGCTGGTGTGAATGCTTTCTATGAGTAGTAATTCTTAGAGTTTAAGTCGTTTTTTTTCATCGTTATGTCTGTCGTATTTTAAATAACGTAAATAATTTAACTGACGGACACTTGCAGCCGAGAAATAAATATAAATTTACATAATTATGCAAAACAATTAAATAAAAGTTAGCATCATTTTAATGTTTTAATTGACAAAAGTAATTAGCATTGGAGGCTGTAAACAGTTTTCTCTTGCCTTTGGAAAGTAGAAAAGTAAACGTGTAGTGTTGCAAGTTGCAAGGAATAGAAAGGTAGCCAATTGAGAAACTTATGAGTAAGAAGTTGTTGAAGTAGCTATAACTCCCGAACTAGAGGAAGCTCGGGAAGCCCGAACCGGGGTACGTGCCATGCGTAGTAGTTGAGAACGACTAACTGCATATCTTAGATTCCCATAATTTCTTATTCCAAAAAATGCTATGTTTAACGATTCAAGCTTTGTTTCTGAAAAGTTAAAACTAATTTATTTAGCTACTTTTTTATTTTCTACAACGGCAGCACTAAATGAGTAACGTCAAAAAAACTATTCAAGTTTGTGCTAAAAACGATAGAGTAGAGTTAAATAAAACCTGAATAGCGCTTTTGGTATGATTTCAGTTATTTTAATACATATAAAACCTATTATTTGTAGTCGTCTTTCATAATTTTAAGAAATTTATACGCTCTAGTCACAGAACTCCAGTCCTTGTTATTTGATTATGCAAACAGATGTTTTATCGGTACCCCAAACAGTCCTGTCACTGTCAACTATGATTTTTTTGTACGTAGAGAAAGTGTATTTACAGAAAATAAATACGAAAACACCTTATATTTAGCAATCAAATGAATTCTATCTGCTGCACTCTAATTAACTTTCTATTTGACGGCAAAGTGTATTAACGTCGCGCGAGGTAAGTGAGCTACACGTACTTGAAAATGACAACAACTAAATTGTAAATTGGTTTTAATTTGTCGCGATCTCAAAGTGTTACATTTTAATACTTGTGTCTGTATCATTTATTGCCTATCAATTGTGTATAGCCGACATTTAGATTAGTTTGCGCCTGATTTAAAGACTATTGTTTGTTTTATGTTTGATTAGTAGTGTTTTAGTTGCTTATACAAATGCTTTATGTTTTGAAAAGTTTGATTCTTGTTGTTATGTTTAAAAGTAATTGCGAAAGTTTTTTTTACTTGCTATATAAGATATCAGTAGTTTAGAGGGCTTTGCACTCTTGTGACCTACAAAATTTCGAAAACCAAGTACTTTATTTGACAATGCATGGTGCTCCAAAATGTAGAATCAAAGACTATAAACTACTTACTGAATATCTTTATGAAAAAAAGTTATTTTTTAGGACAAGTATGTTTGTAATTGATTCCATGAAAACGACATTTAAAAAATATTTGTGACACTTATCCCCTGGTTCACCATCCACTTAGTAAAATTATCTGATGGATAAATGTGATGCCGTCTCTCTTTGTTTCGTTCTAATAGATGGAGACGGCATCACATTTATCCGTCAAATAAAATTAATCAATGGGTGGTGAAACAGCCTCTTAAGCTACCATTCTGACATGAGCATCAGAAAAGCAAGAAATAAAAAAATTATTAATAGAATGATATTAACTGCCTCAATTTCTTTTTAAGTAAAAAAGGGAAACAAGTCTTTTAGTCTAGCACTCAATTAAGTCACTTAAACTTCAATGGTCGGGACCCAGTTCTGGAAATTTGGTTGTCACAATATTGAATTTGTCCTGATTGTTGAACTTTAACTTACCAGAGTTCTGGAGTACTAAACATGTTTTATGTTTTTAGTTTTAACTTGAAGCTTTTATTTTTATGTAGTACAGTGACTTGCATTAATATGTGAAAAATATGTGACACATACAATACAAAAGAAAAGATTCTTTATTGTACACCAGAAATAGTAAGCGATACAGAAAACAAGTACACAGAGAAAAAATTACAAGGTAATTAAGAGCAATCTCATACTGATGACTGGCCCTCTAGACATAGAGTTGTAACAGAAATTTAAGCATGCTTGGTTATATTGGTGCTGCTGAACGGCTAAGATAGATAGATAGATAGATAAATAGATAATTTATCTGTTACCTTCTGAAAAAAACATTATACACATTTCATGTAATTGCAAGAAATTCACAAAAGGATTGTCAAATGTATAAAAAAAGTGGTACTCGCGCACGAAGGGTTCCGTACCATTATCATTTAGCAAAAAACGCCGTAAGAATCAAGATTGTCGCTTGGGAGCCCCCCCTTAAATATTTATTTTATTTTAATTATTTATTTTTAAAGTGAATATACAACTAAAGATTCTGTGAATATTTAAAGCGTCTACCTGTTGCAGTTATTAATATCAAGCAATAAATCGGCATAAAATCACGTTTGTTGTATGGCAGCCCCCTGAAATATTTATTTTATTCTGTTTTAGTATTTGTTGTTATAGCGGCCACAGTCATACATAATCTGTGAAAATTTCAAATGTCTAACTACTACGGCTCAAGAGATAGAGGCCTGTGACAGACGGACGGACAGACAGACAGAGCGGAGTCTCAGTAATAGGGTTTTGTTTGCACCCTTTGGGTACGGAACCCTAAAAACGTTAAATTTGCAGCAAATGAGGGTTGTCGTTTTTTGTCTCACTAGATGGCGCACTGTTGCGTGAGGTTTTTAAATATGGCTTTCAAAGTCTGTTATTACGGGCGTGGAAACAAAGTTTAGATTAAAATCATATTTAATACACCTTAAAACCGTACCATAAAAATATCGAGCATGGCACAGTGTTGCATAGTCCCCGTTTTGTTTGGAAAAAAGGGAGGACAAAGGTTTCCGAAAGACAAAACTGTCCAAAACACAACATTCATGCCGGAACGCATATTGGCATAATTAATTTCAGATAATGCAAAATATTCATAAAATTATTCTGATTATAAATTAACCCGCGTAGCTCACCCAAAACTGAGATTTGACATTTCGGAGACCTCACGCTACACTAGCGCTCTAGTGGCGAATTCATACGCGATAGCCCTCATTAGAATTAAATTTAAAAATAATAACAAAATTAAAATTAGAATGTCAATGTTAAAGTTAGGAATAAGTCTAAAAGCAATTATAAATTATTGCTTCATTCTTCGTCAACATCAGTGAAGTGCACAATGTAAAGTCTAATTGCATTTATTATTAATGGTTAGAACTACTGTGGGTGGTTTGATAATAAACAAGGCTAAAACAATGTTATCTTGTCTATATCCTGTCAATAATAAACATTTTAATGTTGAACAATCTAATATTTTTAAATACGAATGTGAATATGTTTCATCACACTTGTTCAAGTAGTGTCCTAAACTGTAGGCTAACTTAGTTGCCACCCACTAAATAGAACCTAAGGATCTTTTCTTTACGTATTACGTCCAAAGACAGTAACTTTTTAGTAGTATTTCCCACTAGAGATCGAGGTTACGTTGCTATTTTTTCATTTTTTTTTTATTCAACTGGATGACAAACGAGCAAGTGGGTCTCCTGATGGTAAGAGATCACCACCGCCCATAGACATCTGCAACGCCAGGGATATTGCAGATGCGTTGCCAACCTAGAGGCCTAAGATGGGATCACTCAAGTGCCAGTAATTTCACCGGCTGTCTTGCTCTCACGCCGAAACACAACAGTGCAAGCACTGCTGCTTCACGGCAGGATTAGCGAGCAAAATGGTGGTAGCGATCCGGGCGGACCTTGCACAAGGTCCTACCACCTGCAAATGCACCTGTTCATGACTAGGTCTAGTCGGATTTTGGTCGCAATGACGTCACATACAATAGGGTAGTTTGGGAGTAAATGGAACGGTGTTAATGAGGGCTATCGCGTATGAATTCGCCGCTAGAGGCGCTAGTGTAGCGTGAGGTCTCCGAAATGTCAAATCTCATAGTTTTTGGGTGAGCTACGCGGGTTTATTTATAATTAGAATAATTTTGTGAATATTTTGCAATATCTAAAATTAATTATGGCAAATATGCGTTCCAGGGCAAATGAATGTCTGTGTTTTTTTGGAACCTGTGGCAATGCTCGATATTTTTATGGTACGGTTTTAAGGTGTATTAAATATGATTTTAATGTAAACTTTGTTTTCACGCCCGTAATTAACAGACTTTGAAAGCCATTCTTAAAACCCTCACGCAACAGTGCGCCATCTAGTGAGACAAAATACGATAGCCTCATTGATACTAGGGTTGTAACGGAAGTTCGCCTCCGCCTCCGTACTGCGGAAGTATCGCAAGAAATCGTATCTTCGCCTCCGCCTCCGCCGCCGCGTTTTTTTTGCGCGTTATAACGGAGGTTTATTTCTCGTCTGAGGATGACGACGATCAAGAACAACGGGTGCGCGGCGCGCGGAGGGAACGTAATCGTGTGGAGGCGGGCATGTCAAATAACACACGGCGGGCATGAACCTGTCTAGTTGCTTTGACGTACGAAGTTGTATTGTAATTGTTTGATTGAGCCGCGAATATTTTAAGTTATTTTGTACAAAGTAATTGTTTATTTAAGTGACATGTACGATGGAGCCCAAAACAAGTGAGATTTGGCAGTGTTTTTTTGAAATTTTTGAGATTTTCGATTTCAATAAAGCAGGTTCGGCAGGTGGTAGGACCTTGTGCAAGGTCCGACCGGATTGCTACCACCATCTTGCTCGCTAATCCTGCCGTGAAGCAGCAGTGCTTGCAGAGCGGCGTGGAGAGTAAGACAGCCGGTGAAATTACTGGCACTTGAGGTATCCCATCTTAGGCCTCTAGGTTGGCATCGCATCTGCAATCCCCCTGATGTTGCAAGTGTCTATGGGCGGTAATGATCTCTTACCATCAGGTGACCCACTTGCTCGTTTGCCATCCAGTCGAATAAAAATAAAAATAAAACTATTTCTTCCACATCCACTTTCATCTTCGCATCCGCTTCCGTTAACCTCCGCATCCGTGGAGGCGAAACGCGTCGCCTTCGCACCCGCCTCCGCCTCCGCTAAGAAGGCCTCCGTTACAACCTTAATTAATACGGCTGTGTAAATGATGATGATGATGATGACGATTATGTGTGTGTGAAGATGGTCGCAAAGGAAGACAGGCAGATTGATGATTTGTTTGTTTGTTTTTGTTTTTGATCGACACAGAAACATAGGTAGGTGTAGGTTAAGTTAAGTTTGCATCGGCTCGAAGGGCCAAAACTACAGGAAAGTAGAGCTCTGTCAACACTGTGTGTGTCTGTCAATTTTGATTGTAAAAAAACGCTACTACGAAAATAAGCTTCAGTAAAAAACCATAGTGGAAAAAAACAAGTAGTAAAAAGTTGGAAAACCCCCGACTTTGTCACTTCAAGTTCAATATCTCAGAAACGCTGAACTGATTTTGTTGAAACATGTCTAAGAACCATCCCTAGA